>NC_045150.1:3329075-3392934 GCF_008831285.2 Nymphaea colorata | reverse complement strand
ACTGGTGCCAATTTGAAGAATTTTAGGATCTTCACTGGTTCCAATATTAATTTTTCAATTGGATCATTCACCAAAGATGAGGGATGCTCTTGTTTCTGAATCTGAGTGAATTCTGGTAATTTGGGGGACTTTCGTGGAAAAAGAATAAACTGAGACATATTGAGTTCCGACATCCTGTAAAGAGGATAAAGGAAAGAGTTGGACGAAATTGACAACAAAAAAATTACTTGCATTTGCATATATATAAAAAAAGTTCTTAGTTCATAGAATGGGGTCTCTCATGAGACGAGACAAAAAGATGTTCAAAATTACAAAATTCATGGGAGGATTTGAAACAAAAGTGAATACTATCAGCCCCCAAGATCTTCTTCAAATTCCTTCATGATATCCCAGTCCTCTCATGTTCATCTGAAAAGATATGCTAATTGGTTGCAAGATGCCATCTTCATTTTTCCCAAGGCCAGTGAATGGACGGTAGCCACCTTTCAGAAGCAACTGAAAACCTTGGGGTTTTTCATGAAATGAACATACAATAGGTGTTCTTGGTAACTTGCACGATTGCTTGAAATAGCATAAGCATTCCCGGATGGTTCCTCTATCTCCATGTTTTGCATCCATTCTTTCAAAGGTCTGTCCTTTGTTGTTCTTTGCTCGGTACATCTACCGGATCAATTGGCCTAGGGAGCATAGGTTGCATCAACCTCTTGACGGCATCCTCAGCACGGACAGTGATGACTGATGGACCAAAATTCCATTTTAGGTATTGATGAAGAGTGGATGGGATCGCTCGTACTTGATGGATCCAAGGTCGTCCCAAAAGCAGGTTGTATGATGGTGGTACGTCTACCACATGAAATACAATGCAATGGCTAGTATTTTCAATGATCACATTCATGTCGAGGGTACCTTTGCTGTTCATGCCTCGGCCATCGTATCCGTAGATCTTGGTATTATCAGAACGATATTCGTTTTCACGAAACCCCAATGTTTTAGCCGTGAGATCAGGACAAATATTCAAACCACTTCCTCCATCAATCAAAACATGTGGCACCGTCATCCCATTGACCTGAACAACGATGTAAAGAGCATCTTCATGGAAATATCCCATTTTGAGAGGTCTTTTTCTGAGAAGGTAATTGACTGATTTTTAGAAGCTTGAATCGAGTCTCCTCATCCATACGCTCTTCCAAGGGGAGAACGTCCAAATAGCATGGATCTTCATCTGAGGAGTCATTTGATGATTCGTCGCCTTGTAAGATAAAAGTCTTTGGAATCATAGGAAGTTTCTTGGGCAAACTTTCTATCCTGCCTTTCATCATAGCAATGAAATCTAGAGGTTCCTTACCTTGGTCTACCACCATGATTTTGTGTGAGCTGCTCCCAATATAAGGTCGAATGTGCTCTTGTGGATGGTACGGAAGTGGAGTGACTGTAGTGATCATGGCTACTACCGCCTTTCCGTGGTCAGGGAATGGATTCCTTAGTATCTCAGGGGTACTATCATCACAAATCTTGAGATCTTTGTTGATGAAGTCTTGAATAATATTTTTGAGAACAAAACAATCCTTAGTGTCATGACCAGGGGTACGATGAAACTTGCACAGTTTTTCTTTATTTTCTCCCATCATTTTCGGAGGCTCTGACACTTTTGGCAAGACGATAGTTCCTTTGGCGAGAAGGTATTCCAGGATCTTCTCCCGAGACTGGCTCAGAGGAGTGAATTTTCGGTCGTAGCTCCAACCTGGGTGTTTGTTCTTCCTTTCATCGTCGCCTTTGAGAAACTGTGTGTTCTTCTTGAAACTGACTCCCTTGTCATGCTTGTAGTTATTATCATGGTCCTTTCTAATGCCAGCATTGGCTATGAATTGTGCAGGCAGTTGTGTCCTTCCTCCTTTCTTTCCATCTTCTTTGTACTTAGGAGCAATAATTCCATCAAAATCTCCTTCCTCAATCCCTTCTTCTATCGAGTTTGCTTGTTCAATTAACTCAGCAAAGGTTTTGATCGGGGCATTGCGGATGAGACTTTTCAAGGGTTGGGCAAGATTTTTCCTAATGAGTGACAAGGCTTGTGTCTCAGAAATGGGCTCCTTCATCTTATTGCATTGCATTCTCCATTTTTGGATGAATTCTCGAGCCTTTTCTTCTTGTTTCTGACGAAGACTGCAAATGGTACTGAGGGTTGGAGCAAATCTTTCAACAAACATGTTAATCAACTTGTCAAACTCCTTCAGCTCGATTGGATTGATATTTTCTTTATACCATTGTGCGGCAATGCCTTCAAGACTTCTTGGAAAATATCGGAACAAAGCTCTGTTATTTGTCTGAATTTTGTAGCAATCATTGAAAAAGGTTGAAAGATGAACGTGTGGACAGGTGGTTCCATCATATCTGATGAATTCTCTGGGCAAGCCTTTCACGTCTTCGTCTCCTTCAATGCCAAGGTAGTAGTCCTCACATGAGTATGAACGTTTCCCCTTCCCCCTAAGCTCAAGATTGTTCATTCTTTTCTCCATTTCGTAGAATCTGCGCTTAGTCGGACTTTCATCATCACTTAACTCGACCAATTCTGGCCTGGTCTTTTTCTTTTTGCCCTTGATCTCCTTTACTTTTTCTTCAGAACTCTCACTGTCTGAGCTGCTGCTAGTGATGTATTTCTTTGTCTTTTTTACTTTCTTGGTAGATTTTCTCTTCCTTTTGGGCTTCTCTTCCGAACTTTCAGTGGTGATAGGACTGGGTGAGCTGTTTTCTATCATAACATCTTTTCCCTTTTTATTTTTCTTTGTTGTTTTTTTCTTTTTGAGAGAAGACAGTTCGGGTTTTTCTTCCTTACTAGTTGTCGAATCTGAACTCAAATGGTCTTCATCCTCAACAAAAGACTTGTTTTTCTTCTTTCTTTTCTGCTTGGCAGTCTTTTCATTATCCGTCTCTGGAGTAACCATCAAAGCCTTTTGCTCTTCTTGCTCTTTCATAAATCGCTCCATGAACAAACGGAACATATAGTAAGCTTCTGGCTCGATTGCTGGGAGGCCAAGTGTTTCTGGACGGAGTTCAGAGGATGAAGCCTCGTTTTGAGGAGTCTGCTTAGCTTGCGATCTAGTTTCAACCATCTTGTTGGCTTTCAAGTATTCACCTTATGACATAAGAAAATAGAGTTATTGGATGGAAATGATGACAAAATGAAGGTTCATATTGCATTACAAGTTTTAAAAGTTACATCCATAGACACTAATAAAGATGACAACGACAGAAGGAATACAAAGTTGACAACATAAAACTTTTAGGGAAGGATGGATGGTGGTCGGTTGGCATCCCACCACTCAGCATATTCCTTCTTCACCACTGGGCCTATGAACCAAGTGTATGATATTTGTGTCTTCTATTCTTGTCGAGCTACTGCAAACAATGCCGTCCATTGAGGAGAACTAAGGTCAAATTCAGGAATAGCTCCAATTGGTGCATGCACAGAGACCATCTTCTGCCTTTGAGAGAACTGTCTCATACATCTATCAGCACAATAATCAACTATGAAGTAAGGGCCCAAGAGTGTGGTACGCCCATGATGATGGTGAGTGTATCGAGGTAGGCTCTGCCGACGATCACAATAATCCCAAATGATCTCTCCTTCATTCAATTGCTCGATCAAACGACGGTATTGCTCCAAGGTTGTTAATGATCCATCAGTGTTTCTGAATAGACTGGCTTGGGGTCCCGCATGCTTGAGGAACCACAATTGTAAAGCATATGTGCATCCCTCTATGAAGTCGATATCTCCAATGGTAAAGCGAGTGAGTCCTCGGTAAAGGAAGGCTAAAGCTGTCATTGCTACTGACAAGTGTCGGGTCCCTCTATGCCCCCATACTCGAAAAAGTTGGGCAATACGGACATCTAAAAGGTCACTTCCATTGGTAAAAAGGGTCACTCCTACTGTGCAGAGCATCATACAATGTTTAATTCTCTCTATGGCTTTTCGAGGTAGGGTAGAAGGTTCAACATAGGTTCTAAATTCTTCATACAAATTTTTCATGTTGATGCTTTGATTTTCATGGTTTTCTACTAAAGGCCAAGTTTTCCGTCCAGTAAAGTGAGCAATGAGGTCATTTGCATTGACCTTGGTTGGGTTCATAAGGAATTGTTTTTCCAATAGATCATTTGGGTCACAAGTTGGGGTAGGGAGGTCTAGTATTTCGGCAAATTCATCTAGTAATATTGTCATTTCTCCCCATGGAAACCAAAAAGAGGAGGTCCTTGGGTTCCAATGCTCGGCGATTGCAAGTACCAAATTTCCATCAACTGACTGCATTCCTCCAGCTGCCACTGTCTCTAGCCCACATTCTTCAAAGTAAGAAGGAAACATCCGAGAGAAGGTGGGATGCCAAGTCCGATACCATTCGGGAGCCAAAGGTTGAGACTCAAGAGAAATGTAGGCGGACCGTTTGGGACCTTCCCCAAAGAGGATGTGATCATAAGGGAATGTGACACCACGTTGGAAAGAATACATCTTGAATGATGACTCTAAAAGATAAAGATGGAATTAATGGAAAACATTGACTATGTTGACAAAGACAATATGAGGTAGATGTGCGGAATGAGGTTGCAAATCATCACATAAGGTTTCACGCACATAAACATCTATCATGATTTTTTTTTTTTTTTTTTTTTTTTTTTTTTTTTTTTTAGAAAATTGGGTATATGAACCTAATTGAGATAATTTTATATCACGATAATCCGATATCAAGTTATGCTTATATACCTTACCCAAATGGCTTAGTACGAGCATAGATTCTTCCTTAGGCAACTAAAGGTATAGCTCATCAACTTCTTCTTGATCACTCGTCGATATACCATAAATTACCACTCATGGTACTAACGATGGGGCATTCCCGCCCAAGGTGTGGTCTAGTTGTAAGGCTTAGTCTTGTGCTACCGCCAAAGACCAAGCCTGGCAACATGATGACCGGGACAAATAGGTATGAGGAATTTTGAAATATAAGAAATCATATAAAATGAGTTGTCTCTAATGCAATGTTGCCTAAGTTTGAAGATTAAAATAGAAGAGCAAACATGGTTTTCAAACAACTCCTAAATTGAGAAGGGTGGTATGTGATCATAAATCTGTGTGAACATGATTGATCCTTCTCAATTAGTCTTATGTGCAAGAAAACAATCACAATCACAATCACCAAACAATACAATGAAATGCCAATGGGGTCGAGGCCAAAAGAGGGGACATGCTTTATCATTGGCAATGTATGAGATGTTCAAATTATTGAAAATGCATCAATTATAATCATAGCCAAACGATAACAGGTCCCATCACGGTCGCCATCTGTTTGCATCCCAAAATTTTCATTGGTTTTGGAGTGCTCCAAAAAAATAAGGTTTTTGTTTTGAAAGAGGAAAGAAAGGGACTCGCCCGTCGGTACGAGGATCGACCGTTCCTGGCGCCTTTACCGGGGGTAATCAACCCAAGGACTATGTTTATCATTGATGCATTTCGTTTTAACTAAAACATCTTTTTGATTCTATATGCGGTGTAGAAAATATTGAAAGTTTGGAGTTTCAAACTTTTGAAAGGGTTCTTGAAGAATTGCTTGAAAATGTGAAATGTTTTGAGGAAAAAGTGAAACTAGTAAATATCATTTGAAAAACTTGTGAAAACATTTTGAAATCACTTTAGTGTTCTCTTAAGACTTTAAGTAGGTTTGAGATTTTGCTCTAATTCGGTTACCACCTAGCTAGAGCTCCATCCCTTCTTGCTTAAGTTCCTTTAGAGAGGTGCTTGTGATCATAAGTGAAATAAAGTGGGTGAAAATGCATGAATGCATTTACCCTATATGATTGAAAAAAATAAAACATTCCTACCACAACATTCATCTAATATCATTCCTACCACAACATACATCTAAGATTTCGTTGTTATAATTATTATATATAAGAAGGAAAAGTTTTTGAAAATGGATAGAGATTGTAGACCATCAAACATGATTCCAATATTGGGTCATTACTTGATTTGTGGTCTTATTGAAGTTGGTAAATAGAAAGTTCATGAGATGAGAATGTTAAGAAGAATACAAGAGATAAAACACTCTTATGAAAGGAAAGAGAGAGATATAGAGAAAGACATGCATACTTGTGTACATATCATCACATATAAAGAGAAAAAGATGTATTGATTCGAAGAGAAAGAGAGATTTTAGAGGAAAAGAAAAATATCATACGCATATATGGGTATGAGAAATGTTATAAGAGAAGATTTTTGTCTTGAAAAGAGGAATAAATATTTGAAAGAGAGGAGATGGAACACATGTACATACGTATTCATGCACATATGAAAATTTATAAAATAGAAAGTGAAAACATAGAGAGAGAAAGATGTGGGTCATCATGTTGGCATAAATGTATATAACATGTGTATACATCCATACCTTCACAAGATTAAAAAAAAAAAATCAAAGAACAACTTAAAATTACCAACTTCAAATTTAATGTGGGCCGGAGGGGAGCTTGGACTCATGCAAGAGTCTAAGCTAAGTCCCTAAGGCCATATTAGAAGGTTCTTTTTTAAAATGTTTTGGAAAATATGATTTATATAAGTATAGAATGTTATTATTTAGTTTGTTGTAAGGGATATATTTCTTCCACCGTTGGGTATGAAAGAAAATAAGCAACATAACGAAGCACTCGTTAGGGTTCCTAATGTGATGATTAAGAAAGAATCTAGCGCAAAATGTCATGAAAATGCATATTAATATGTACATTTTCGTGAGGGTTTATCCCGGGTTGGACAAGTCCCAACCTCAAAAATTAATATGAAAATAAAGAGTCCCCAAACCACACTCTCATTCCCGCCATACATTCACATGTAAGTAAAGAACCAAGCAATCATGCGTGCATAATTTATAGATAACATTCAAGGAATGAAAGAAAGAAAGAGAATGATGGAAAAAGCAAAGTTCAATTAGGAGGGAAGACATGATGTAACTATGAATTGATATACCACTTCATCTTCTCATGTTCCCGGTGCACTTGAGTATAGCCTCTTGACTCTAAAATAGAGATTGAGAGCTATCTCTTTTGGCCATGGAGAAATGAGGAAGAGAGGAAAATAAGAGGAAACAAAAAAAAACAATAAGAATGTATTCATGAAAAGAAAGAACATGATTAAAATGAAAGATCATCTCATCTTTTCATGCTCCCGGTGCACTTTGAGTATAGCCTCTTGTCTCTAAAAAGAGATTGAGAGCTACCTTTTTTAGCCATGGGGAGATGAAGATGAGAAGAAAATATAGAAAGAGATACAATGTTATATTTAATAAAAGAGAAAACATGATTCAATCATGAAATGAAAAAGAACAACGACAACAAGAGACAAGAGACAAGAACAACAACAATATCATCTCATCTTCTCATGCTCCCGGTGCATTTGAGCATAGCCTCTTGTCTCTAAAAAGAGTTTGAGTGCTATCTCCTTTGGCCATGGGGAGATGAAGATGAGAAGAGAAAATGAAAACAACAACAAGACTATGTTTAAAAAAAAGAAATAACATAATAATAAGAATATTAATGAAAAGAAAGAAGAGAGAAATGAGAGGGATGAAGATTACATACCTCTAATGAGAAATGATCTAAGGAAGATGAACACCTTCACTTGAAGATCCTCTTTTGAATGAAGCTCCAAAAGTGCTTGCTCTAAGTTGGAGAAGGAAATGGAAAGAGGAAGAGGGAGAGAGAGAGAGCTCAAGAGAAACTCTAAGTCTTCAAGTGAGAATACAATAGAGTTTCTCCCAATGACCAATCTTGCCCAAGAGGGGGGATATGGGGGGGTATTTATAGAGGATTTTGGAGCCAAAACCCAAAATTTGAATTTTTTTGACCTAAAAAGACTAAAATCACCCTCCAAAAAGAGATTTTTTGGCCAAAAGGAAGGGCAAATGAGTCTTGTCCACCCAAAAAGACTAAAATCACCCTCTAAAAGAAGGTTTTTTGGTCAAAAGGAGGGGCAAATCGGTCTTGTTTACCAAAAAGACTAAAATCACCCTCTAAAAGAAGGTTTTTTGGTCAAAAGGAGGGGCAAATCGGTCTTGTTTAAAAAAGACTAAAATCACCCTCTAAAAGAAGGTTTTTTGGTCAAAAGGAGGGGCAAATCGGTCTTGTTTGAAAAAGACTAAAATCACCCTCTAAAAGAAGGTTTTTTGGTCAAAAGGAGGGCAAATCGGTCTTGTTTGAAAAAGACTAAAATCACCCTCTAAAGGAGGTTTTATGGTCAAAAGGAGGGGCAAATCGGTCTTCAATGATTGATTTGGATCTGAACTTGGGTTTTGGATCTAAAAGTAGTATTTTGGATTTAATTTGGATCTGAGAGTTCTATTTTGGATTTAATTTGGATCTGTGAGTAGTATTTTGGAAATCTTGTGCCTAAATTTGAATTTCGCACTTGGATAAAACATCATAGTCCTTTAGAAAAATTTGGGGTGATTACAGTACCCCTTGATGATTCACCTATCTCCATTTTCGGCATCCATTCTTCCAAAGGTCTGTCCTTTGTTGTTCTTATGCTGGGTACATCCACTGGATCAATTGGTCTGGGGAGCATAGATCTTCAGTGCATACGGTGATGACTGAGGGGCCAAAATTCCATTTGAGGCATTGATGGAGAGTGGATGAGATCCCTTGTAATTGGTGGATCCAAAGTCGTCCCAAAAGCAAGTTATATGATGGTGATATATCTATCACATGAAACAGAATGTGATGACTAGTGTTTTCAATGATCACATTCATGTCGATGGTACCTTTGTTGTTCATGCATCGGCTATCGTATCCGTAGATTTTGATATCATCAGGGCGGTATTTGTCTTCACGAAACCCTGAAGTTTCGGCCGTGAGATCAGGAAAAATATTCAAGCCACTTCTTCCATCGATCAACACATGTGGCATGGTCATCCCATTGACTTGGACGACAATGTATAGAGCATCCTTATGTTAATATCTCTATTTTGAGAGGTCATTCTTTGAAAAGATAATTGACTGGTTCTTAGAGGATTAAATCCAATCTCCCTCAACCATACACTCTTCTAAGGGGAAAGCCTCACCCAAGTAGCATAGATCTTCGTCCAAAGAGTCATCTGATGATTTATCATCACCGCCTTGTATGATAAAAGTCTTAGGGATTATTGGAAGTTTTTTGGATGAACTTTCTATCTTGTCTTTCATCATAGCAATGAAATCCAGAGGTTTCTTACCTCGATCTGTCATCATAACTTTGTGTGAACTGCTTCCATCACAAGGTCGGATGTGTTCCTATGGATGGTACGGAAGTGGAGTGCCTGTAGTGATCATGGTCACTGCCGCCTTCCCATGGTCAGAGAATGGATTCCTCAACACCTCAGGGATGCTATCATTACCAATCTTGAGATCCTTGTTGATGAAGTCTTGGATCATGTTTTCGAGGACAAAACAATCCTCAGTGTCCTGACCAGAGGCTCGATGAAACTTACATAGTTTTTCTTTATCTCATCTCATAATTTTTGGAGGCTCTGGTACTTTTGGCAAGACAATAGTTCATTTGGCAAGGAGGTATTCTAGAATCTTCTCATGAGACTGACTGAGAGGAGTGAATTTCTAGTCACCCAAACCTGAGTGTTTGTTTTTCCTTTCTTCATTGCCTTTGAGAAACTGCGTAGTCTTCTTGAGACTGACTTCTTTGTCATGCTTGTAGCTATATGCTTGTAGCTATTGTTGTTGTCCTTTTGAATCCCAACATTAGCTATGAAGTGTGCAACATTTGTGTTCATCCTTTCTTATCCTCTTCCTTATATTTAGGTGCAATGATTCCATCAAAATCACCTTCCTCAATTCATTCCTCTATTCAATTTGCTTGTTCAATCAACTCAGCAAAGGTCTTGATTAAGGCATTGTGGATAAGGCTTTTCAAAGGTTGGGCAAGATTCTTCCTGATGAGTGATAGAGATTGTGTTTCAGAAATGGGTTCCTTCCTCTTGTTGCACTAAATTCTTCATTTTTGGATGAATTCTCGAGCCTTTTCTCTTTGTTTCTGATGGTGACTGCAAATGGTACTGAGGGTTGAAGCCATGAGAGCATTTTGCTCAAATCTTTTGACAAACATGTTAATCAATTTGTTAAATTCCTTTAGTTCGACCGGTTTGACATTTTTTTTGTACCATTGTTCGGCGATGCCTTCAAGACTCTTTGGAAAATAGCGAAACAAATCTCTGTTATTTGCCCGGATCTTGTAGCAATCATTGAAGAAGGTTGCAAGATGAATGTGTGGGTAGGTAGTTCCATCATATCTGACGAACTCCCTAGGTAAGTCTTTAACGTCTTCTTCTCCTTCAATACCAAGGTAGTAATCATCACATGAGTACGAGCGATTGTTCATCATTTTTTCCATTTCATAGAATCTGCACTTAGTTGGACTTTCATCATCACTTGATTCGACAAATTCTGGCTTTGTCTTTTTCTTCTTGCCCTTGATCCCCTTTACTTTTTCTACAGAACTTCTACTGTCTAAGCTATAGCTGGAGATGTACTTCCTTGTCTTTTTGCCTCTTTTGGTAGGCTTTCTTTTTCTTTTGAGTTTCTCTTCTGAATTTCCAGTGGTGATAGGGCTAGGTGAGTTACTTTCCACCATAATTTTTTATGAGTTGCTTTCCACCATAATTTCTTTTCCCTTCTTGTTTCTTTTTGTTGTATTTTTCTTATAGAGAGAAAGCAACTCGGGTTTTTCCTCCTTACTAGTTGTTGAATCTGAGCCCATATGACCTTCATCTCGATTTGTAAGAGAAAATTTGTTGTTTTTTTTTCTTTCTTTTCTGCTTAGTAGCTTTTTTCATTTTCTGGTTTTGGAGTAACCATCAAGGCCTTTTGTTCTTCTTGTTCTCTCTTGAATCGCTCCATGAACAACTGGAACATATGGTAGCCTTCTGGCTCAATTGCTGGGAAGCCAATTATTTCTGGCCTAAGCTCGGAAGATGAAGCCTCGTTCTGAAGAGTCTGTTTAGCTTGCGATCTGGATTCAACCATCTTGTTGGCTTTCAAATATTCACCTTGTGAGACAAGAAAATGAAAAGTCATTGAAAGGAAATGATGACAAAATGAATGTTCAAATTAAAAAAAAACACTAACAAAGATGATGATGACTGAAGATGACATAAGGAGTACAAGATTGACAATGCAAACTTTTAAGGAAGGATGGATGGTGGTCGGTTGGCATCCCACCACTCGGCATATTCATTCTTTACCACTGAGCCTGCAAACCAAGTGTATGATATCTAGGCCTGGGCAACGGGCCGGGCTGCCGTCGGCCCGGCCCGGCCCGATCGGGCCAGGTCTGGGCCGGGAAAAACATGGCCCAGGCTGAGCCCGGGCTCGATAGGCCGGCCCGTGTCAGCCCGGCCTGGCCCGATTCGGCCCGTTTATATTAAAAAAATATTTTTTTAAAAGTTCTTTTGCAAACCCTCCTCCTCCTCCGCCAGTCCCTCCTCTGCCCGTCCGTCCTCCTCCTCCGTCCGTCCTCCTCCTTTCCTCTTCGTCCTCCTCCTCCCGTTCCCCATCCTCCTTCCCCTCTCTGCCTCTCCTTCTTCCCGACTCCCCTGTTGCGTGCCAGGTGCAACAGTGCCTTGGCGCCTCGGTAATACGCGTGGCAGCACGCAACGCGGTGCCGTGCGTTGCAATGGTTGCCACGGGCATCCGCGTAAAGTGATCACCTTGCACAATCGCTTAACACGGTCGCGGTCGCGCGATTGCCTATTGCACGACTGCGTGTCACGTGGTAAAACTTCCATTTTCCCCCTTTGTTTAAATAAAATTTAATTTAATAAAATAGAATAACATTCATTTTTTTATTTAAAATATGTAAAAGAAAAATTTTTTGTTAAAAATGGGTGGTCGACTCCATTTTGAGCGACTCCGAACTCGCTCCAAATCCGATTTTGGTTTAGTCGGTTGTCGACTCGTTTGAGCGTGCGACTTGGTTTTAAAACTCGTTTTGGCATAAGAAATAAGTTTTTTTAAAACAAAGGGAAGGTCAGTGCATGTGTGACACTCAAATTTTGTCATTTTGAATTTGATTTAGGTGAATGGTCAACCATATGCGGTGTTGATTGCACTAATAAATGCAGTTTAGTCCTGAGATATGTTGTCATGAGGCAGTATGTCGATTTACCTCTGATGTAGGGGGAAATTGGCCAATAGCCTAATATAGTCTTTGATGAACTTTATCAACATTGCACACACGTTTATTAGCCTTTATATATGATTACATATACTAATGTATGATGATATGATAAAATGATACTGCGACCATATTGTGTTTGTGACTGGACCTCTTCAAAAGGTGTTGAATTACGTATCGATAGGTTGACATTGGATTAGTGCTGACTGAATGTGATTTCAGGCCTGTGAATCTTATTATATGATGTTGACATTGGATTAGTGCTGACTGAATGTGATTTCAGGCCTGTGAATCTTATTATACGATGTTATACGACGATTGTACTATGCACTTCTCAGTTTATTTTGTTGGATAGTGTGATATGTGCATATGAGCTTAGCTTAGTTTGGAGTCACAGCTGGGGTTACCACGTACTCTTTTGTCTTTGGTGACTCGGTTTATGTGTGATGACTATAAGCTGTGCAGTAGTTATGTGAAATATAGCATTAGTTTGTTAGTTTAAATGCATCTTAATCCTTAACTGAAATGATCTTTGTTCATGTTACATAGATGTAGTTCCAGCTTCTTAATTTCTTATTGTTTTTATAAAATATCTCTTCATGTATTTGAGAAGGAGTAATTGTAAAAAAAAAAAAAAATTGTACTTTAGCTTTTATATATAGTCCTAATAAATAGTATTTGTGCATGGTTTTTAATGAGGAAGGTTAATGGAATATCAATATCTTTCCCATACTTGCATTTCGCTCTTATTGTTATCTTTTGTTTATTGAACTTGTAGATATAGTTTGTTATTTTGTCATTCTCAGTTAGGCATACGTATATGCAATGTTAGATTGCAGAGTTCCTTGGTTTTCTGTCTAGTGATTCTCAAGAGTTCCTTGTTTTCTGCCAAACGGTGGAAGTATTAACACACAATCCATTACTGGCAGTTGCACAAGAGATAATGATGAAGTTAGCAATTCCACTCAACAACATATCTCAATCCTAACAAAGGAAAGTACGTCGGCTGGTCCCGATTTGGTTGATAAAAAAAGATCGCACAATAAAATGGGGAAAGTTCCAGTAAGACGGGATAATTCAAATCTGAATGATCTTCTATGGTGTATCATTCTAAGAGCATTGTATATATATATACATATATGTATATATTTCCCTCTTCTTCTTATTTTCTTTCCGGAAGAACACTAGGAGGCCGTTTCACAATAATAACGTACTGTTGCTATCCCAAAAATCTGCCTTAAAGTTGGGTAGATTCATAGAACATTTGCGACAGTGTTCTATAAAACTGTTTCATTTTTAAGATAAATTTATGGGACTATACTAGTATGTCATGGTTGCCGAACAGCTTTAAAAGCCATTTGATTGGCAAGAAATGCAGCTGAACGGAACGAGCGCTTTCCATTTACGCCAACCCAACACAAACATTGGACGCGTCATGTTTGGAACGGACAGGACAGATTAACACGAACTATAAAAAGTGGAGATGTTCCATGGCAAACCACAGAACATTGCTTGTGGAATGCTGCGCTCTCTCCATTCCGTATGCTGTGAAACCCTCTCTCCTTCTCCCTCTCCCTCTCGTTTCTCCCTCTTTCCTTTTGTTGCCTCCGGCACATCATCTCCCTCTCCCCGTCTCCTGCGTTGGGAAGGTCCATTCCTCTTCATCTCAAACTGGCCCTAATGGCGGAGAGGGCCAGGCGGTCCGTCAGTGTTGACTTAGATTTGAAGGGAAAAAACTGGATTCCATCCGCCGCTAACATTTGTGATTCTGGCGATCTCTGCATCTATTGGTGACCATAAAAGGGATTTTGATCGAGTCAAGGCTTTGTGGGAAAATATCACCAAAAACCAGCGATATGGACCCTCCAATGTGCGAAGCTGCTACAGGTTTTTACTGAAGTTTCACAAGAGGCGTCACGTCAATAATGATTGACCTTTACAGGTGTTCATTTCATGTCATGAAAAATTTTCACCGCAATAGACCGACACTAGTAAATAATTCACCGCTATAGGCTTCAATAAAAAAGAAACAACTTTAAGTGGCAGGGATCCGCTAAACATCAGTAAAACACTGCACCTTTACTAACATTTCCTAAAAAGCATCAATAATGATTCGTCTTTACTGACTTTCTAAGCGAAATGTTAGTAATGATGAAAATCTTCTAATGTGCTTTTTCACGCATCAGTAAATACCTTCATTTTTCTTTTAAGTCCTAGGAACATATGCATTTTTTTGTTACATGTTACAAGTTAGATTCTGAAGTATACATGCACGTATCTTAGGCATTCACGCATCAGTAAATACCTTCATTTTTCTTTTAAGTCCTAGGAACATATGCATTTTGTGTTACATGTTACAAATTAGATTCTGAAGTTTACATGCACGTATCTTAGGCATTTAACAAGTAATTTGAAAGCTCTTATTGAAAAGATGAGTGCCATCTCTTTTCGTTTGCATGCGAGGCCTCTAAATTTTGCACGTAAATAGGACCGTCTCCTCACCTATAGCCTTTACCTTTTGCTCTTGCTACACTCTGATTTTAGCACGATAATTCCTTGGTTAGCTAAAATCATCCATACTGTGCACAACAACTAGTGATGTACAACAAGTTGAGCCCTCAAACACACTCGTACAAGCTCGACTCTAACTCGACTTGTTTAATAAAGGGGTCGAGTTCAAGCTTGAATTAAAACTTGAGTCATAAACAAATCGAGTTCAATGTACATGAACTTGACTCGGCTCATGTCTTCCCTGTTTATTAATCTTCGGGGCATGTTGGTCATTTTTGATGAATTTTAACACCATTTTTATGGCGTTCATTTTTATTTAAAAAAAATATATGAATCAAGTGACATGAGTTTAAATGATTCAAGCTTGCGGTCGGATTTAGTTTACTAAGTTGAGCTCGAGCTTGTCATATAATGCGTTGAACGAAATAATATGTAACTCGAGCCGAGCCCGATGTACATCCCTAACAACTCATTTGCTTGGCTCATTCTAGAGGGCCACATAAACACTTTTGATGATCACCTCCAATATCTTGGCACTCACCTAGCTAATTGTTGCCACTTTTGCCTCTCTGCCGCCAGAAAATCCAATAGCACCTCTCTCCCTCCGGCTTTGTTTGCGATTGTTACCTGTGCAATGCAATTGTTGCATATGGTTCAGGTGAAATCCGCATTTGATAAATATTTCAGATTTCCTGCCATTATAAATTTAGAAGCGAATTAGGTTTAGGTCTCAGAGAGAGAGAAAAACTAACTAGCTTCTTGCAGCTCTCGTCAATTAAATTATAACAACCGCTCATACAACATTGATTTGGACTTTTTTAATCTTGACAAATATAATTATTCTCCACAAAAATCTCTCGCAACTCAATTCTCAAGTGGACATCATATCAGGCGCACTTACATCAGGCACACTTGTCACCTTCATACGTTATTCTACGAATCAAACCTCCTCGTCGTCCTATTTAAGGATTCACTGGGCTTGGCTTCCGGGAAGAAGCTCAGGAGAGACACAAAGAAACTGAAGGCTGTTTGTCCATGAAGAAATTAATCCTCCGTTCAGCCCAAATGGATTGGCTGGGCAACCCTGCATCTTCTTCATCCTCCACCCTTTCCTCTCCAGAAACAAGAGCTCTTTTTTCTGTAGTGGCCTCAATTGCAGCCTACACCGTGCTGATAAGCACAATCATCAAGGACTTTTTCCCATTTGATCTACACAGATACGCCACCTCTAAACTCCGCAACCTCATCTCTCGCATTATATGCCCACGGATCTGCGTCATTCTCATTAAGGAAGGTGATGGCATGGTGAACAACCAATTGTTCGAGTCTGCAGAGGTGTATCTGGCAGCCACCATGGTTTCCTCGATGCAGAGGTTTCAAGTGAGCAAGTATGAGAAGGAGAGCAAATACACCATCAATGTGGAAACAGGGGAAGAGATTGCTGATGTCTTTGAAGGCATCACGTATAAATGGAAAATGGTAGCCGGGGAAGACAATTCCCATCCCAATTTTGAAGGTCGCCCTCGCGTTTTCGAGCTGAGTTTCCGTAGTAGGCACAGGGACGTTGCCCTGAACTCGTATCTCCCGCATGTGCTCAAGATTGCTGAGGCAACAAAGCTTGAGAAGAGGGCATTGCGTCTCCACACTCTAAACGACTTGTGTTCCTGTGAGATGTGGAACTGGATAAATCTGGACCACCCTGCAACTTTTGAGACGATGGCAATGAATGATGCGCTGAAGGAGACGATCATGGATGATCTGCGCCGGTTTCTCGGTCGCAGAGAATACTACAAGAAAGTAGGCAAGGCTTGGAAAAGAGGGTATATATGTGCATTTTCAGTCATGTAGCATGAGTATCTGTCTTCCTGTTCACAATGAAAACCGTGCAGTTACTCTTTTGCAAATCAAACCTTGAAGTTTCCTTTCGAAGATCTAATGTCTTCAATTCAAAGAATGCATCTCCATGTTCAGATGGTTCATTAGATGTGTAAATCTTAAGTAGGAGGCTATAATGAATGACTGCATCATTCTTTTATAGGTTGAGGAATCTTTTATGCGCATCCAAATGAAGCAATCTTTTAGTGGTTAAATTTTCAAGCATGGAGATTTCATTTGTAGTTCGAGCCATGGAGGTTGCATGCAAGACAACATACATTTCGGCCTTCCAAACAGATAAGAGCATGATCGTTTTAATGGACCAAATATAATGGCAGAATTATTCTGTTATCATTTCAGGTACCTTCTATATGGTCCTCCGGGAACTGGTAAATCAAGCTTGATTGCAGCCATTGCCAACTTCCTGAACTTCGACGTCTATGACCTTGAGTTCACCTCCATTCACTCCAATTCTGCACTTCGCCGCCTCCTTGTTGGCACCAGTAATCCCTCTATACTTGTCGTTGAGGACGTCGATTGCTCCGCTCCAGTATATAATCGTGACATTGTCAAGGAAGGCAGTGGCAAGCTTCAAAAGCACGGCGTCCAGAAGTCGGAGCAGTTGACACTTTCCGGCATCCTCAACTTCATTGACGGCTTGTGGTCAAGTGCTGGAGACGAACGGATTATTATCCTAACGACAAACCACAGAGAACGATTAGACCCAGCTTTGTTAAGGCCTGGCCGAATGGACATGCACATATACATGGGCTACTGTAGCTTCTCCTCCTTCAAAATGTTGGTCTCAAATTATCTAGGCATCCATGACCATCCACTTCTTGAGCAGGTGATGCCGTTGATAGATAAGGTGGAGATCACCCCAGCTGAGGTTGCTGAAATCTTGGTGAGGAATGAAGACCCTGCTGCTGCAATTCTATGTGTTATTGAGTCCATGAAGATGAAGATGGAAGAAAAAGAAGACGAGAGAAAAAGCTGAAGATTCAAGCTCATAGTAGGGATAACATAGTCCATACAGATAACCAATATCTGGGTTTTCACTCTTGATCTGATCTGTGAATAACATCGCTTGCGTGGAATGCAGTAGAGGAATCTTGTACCTTGGGCCTTTCTACATTATCAGTGTGTACCTTGGGCCTTTCTACATTATCAGTGTGGTATCTATGTTCGTAGTTAGCTTCCTGTAGTTATATATCTATTCTCTGTTTCTGCTGCGGACCTGTTTTATCGTGATTCCTAGAATAGCATTGCAATGTGAACATTCAGTGCTGCTGTATCCATTTACTCCAATCAATCATATGCATATATGTACTCATCACAGATGTGGAATCTGTATTCCATGACAATGCCACATTTTAGACATCTCTGTCTCCCTCTCTACAGGTTATGTGCAACTCATCACCACTTCTTGAATTGCATGGGTGCACTTTGGCATCCAGAATGTTTTCGCTGTTATTATTGCAATCAGCCTATATATGAAATGGAGGTATAAAACTTTGGGATAGATGACTTTGTAGTTTATTGAATTTGTGGCTATTTTCTGTATGCAGCACTCTAATGCTGCACATGTTCTATACTATCTCTCTTTATATCAAAAGATTATGTAAATCATGTTTCTTTATTATCAAATTAAAAAATAATTTTCTAGAAAGCTGGAAATATATTTCTTTATCATGAATCAGTCATTACACACACATCAAAATGAAAATTGGAAAGATTTTTCTCATTCCTTTATTCCAAGAAATATATTTTTAAAAATATATTTTCAATTCTAAATTTCCAGGCCATCAAACAGGCCCTAAGGGTGGACGATTTTGATTAGTGTCAATACCCTACATCAGTTCACCATTGGTACTACAAGTCAGTTGCTGATTAATGACCAAATCTTCTCTGCAATATGTTTAAAGACATCATGGCCTAATTTGTCAACCAAGTGATGTAGGTGAAATGATTGTTGCAAATCACTTATTCATAATCAAGATAGATCAGTTAATTGGTCCATTTACTTTTTAAGCAATGCGACGTATCTTTGTGCAAGGAAAAGAATATTACCATGGAGAGAAGATGAATGCACCAACATCAAGGAGCTTTGTCATAAGCGATGATTTAGGTCAATTAACCCTTGTATGTGTGACATGAACATAAACAGGGTTAATGTGTTGTCAAACGCATTTAAGGAAATTGTGATCTAGTTATTGCAGTAACACTTGAGAAAGGTGCTTTCTATTCAACAAACTGGTGAGTGCTTTCTTCGCCATTTTCATGGGGAAACAGACCCGGGCAAAGGGACTTGATTGATTTCTTTTAAGCTCATGACCAGCCTCCCTCCTCAGGCTCTAGGCTTGCATAAATGAAGCTTAAACTGCAACTGCCTGCAAGCAGTCTGCGCACCGTGCAGAACATCCTGGGCTGCTTCTGGACCTGGTGATTTTATGGTTATACCCATCAACTGTAGTTTATTAAGCAAACAGCTGCATGAAGTGCACAGGTTAAATAACAAAAAATCTGCTGAAATTCTTGCTTCTGCAACCGATCCAATTGCTTGTAAGGTGGGAAGCCCGCTACCTTCCACACAGAAACCAATAGATACTTTGGTTGCAATTGGTTAGACTATGATCGAGCAGAATAGACCTCCGATGTATCTCATTTACGATCTTCCCTTGCAATTTGAGAGGTTACCATATACATGAAACTAAGTTCTGCATTGGCAAGTTAATACAACTATACAAGGTCTTTTGAGAGCATCCGTGAAGCACTTTCCTTGCTTCACGATTTCGCAATTGCTTCAGGCATTATGTGCATGCGTGAAGCACAATAATGTGCCACTCCTGTTTACACCCCCACAAACTCACCCACAAGTACCGCCGCACACAACAGAAACATAATGGGACAATGTCCAAAAATTTATAAAACTTGAAAAGCTTTAAATTTAAGATTGCAGATGCAGCTTAAAATCCAACATGCCTTGTAGAAGGAACCAGTTCCAACAGAATAGAAATTGGTAAATGAAGTTGTAGAACGAAAGGGCCTTCCAAATGAACCAACTTTTTGCACTTTGTGATGTCTTAAACGAATAGGCAGCAATGATGGATCAAGCCAATACCAGTAAAATAGCAACCCAACATATATATTAACCGGTGGATAACAAAATTTATCAGCTCCACCGGTCGGATTCCACTGCCTTTGATAACCTTAAGATTTACATCTGCACAGATCGTCCTAGAACTGAACATGCGATTTCAAACAAGTCTAATATTGACAATGGTGCTAGGAGTGAAGCCTTGGATAACCTATACTTGGAACAGATTGGAAGTGTCTCCAACTCCAACACGAGACTATAAACCGAGCGTCAAATCACAAAAAATGCACTAATAGACCTTTTACAGTTTTGACATCATCAGCCACAGGTGTTCATTGAAAGGAGAGATGGTTGACATCATCAGCCACAAATAGAACCCATCCATGCATATATACATCATCAGCCACAAGCATATACCTATTGAAATCAAAGAGTCAGAAATCTAAAAGAGCTTAGAGGTAATTAAAAGTAAAAAAAACGCGTGTTTATAACTTCATATATATAGTGCCAAATCGTTCAACATTTCCAAGAACAAGGTACACTAATATTCAAACAGAAACACTCGTATATTCATTAACAACATTGCACAAATTGAGAATGTCAAATAGGCATTTCTCAAGTTGGTCAATTCAATTTAAGTTGATATAAAAACCGTTGATGAACCTTGTATTCAGGAAAGTGCCAAAATTGTTCGATTTTTTACCAGAATCAGTCAAATCCATCCACAAATTCTGTATTTCAAAAGCTCTGTTTACTGTATTTTTTTTCTTTTTTTACCAACAAGTGTGCATACTCTCTCGCTCGCTCCCTGTCTCTCTCCAAGACCCTTTTCTTCTTTAAGAAAAATGTGCTTCATTTGGGTATTGCTTCTTCGGTAATTTGAGCTCGATTTCCTTTTTGCATAGGTTTTCCTGATATTCCTTTCAAAAAAGTAAGTGATGTTTAGTAAATAAAAAATTTAATCAATTCTGATTTGGTTGAGTAATGTTCAGACTTTCTTTTTAAGGATTTAATGAAGAAGTGTTTTTTGACAGAAATTAATTTTCTAAACAGGGAGATATTGAAAGATATTGAAAATACATCTAAATCACAAGCTGACAGGGAAAAAGTTGGAAAACACAACTTAGAGCATTATCCAACCTCCCCAAGTATGAATACACATCTCAGACCTTCTTTCAGAACCTAGAACAGACATCAAGCATTTATTCTGGAACCTATAAAGGCATCTGAAACATTGTCACAAATATCACTTTGACACTTTGAGGTTTTTCTCAGGTATTTTTCGGTGAAATTGTTTTGCTTAGGAAAATATCAAGAAGACATTGGGAAAAAAAATCTAAAGATTACGCAAAAAATAAAATAAATAAGAAACTAATAAAAATGACATTAAAAACCCTGCATAAAATGGTTAAAAAAGGTTTGATAAAAAAGATGATAGATAACTTCATTTAAGTTCAAATTTGAATCATGATGATATTGATGTAAAAAAACGAGCAAAATGAAAAACGGCAAAAAAGCAGGATGAAAATGCAATAAATATGTTCACATTGTTTCAAAAAAGAAGTGTTTTATCTGGCTCTTCACGTTTTTCTCGTTAGTATCACAATATCTGTGACAATATCTGTGACAATGATCTGATCATCAACACATTGAATATGCTGCTAAAACATAACCAAGTGAAGAAATCAGAAACCGTACAGAACTAATCAAACTTTCCAAGGTCTCCATTAGGTGAGATGACGAAAGGTCTATAAAAGGTCAAAAAGGAACAAGTAAAAAAACCTTAATATTAAATAGGCCGAACAGCTTGGAACTATGTCACCAGAACGCTGGGTGCGGGTGCGGGTGCCGGTGCTGGTGCCTACATCTCAAAAAAATACGGTGCGGCGGTGCGGCGAGGGTATTTATTATTATTATTAATTTATTATTATAATATATTAATAATATCAAATTTGATAAAAAAAACTGAAAAAAAAAACTGAAATCAATAGGGTGCGGGTTGGGTGCGAATCTGGGTCGCACCCGCACCAGCACCCGCGTCGCGTCGACGCGGGTGCGTCACCAGGGTTGCCGCACCCTGGTGACATAGGCTTGGAAGTTCAGAGAATTAAAATCGTACAAAAAAGCAACTGTGCATATATTGAAGTTCTGGAAAACAGGGCATGGTTTCCTTAATGTATCATTCATGCATGTCACTTTACATTTTCTTAATGTAATCACCAAAGTATGGGTCAGTTATATAAAAATTCACAATTGAATATGATATTTGGGAAATCAATGCAGAACCTTCAAAACATACTTGGACAAATAAAAGTACTGGTCTGAAACTCTTGAAAAAAAACCTCCACCATATAAAAGGGAATGAAACAGATGGGAAATGTCATTTTATCTAAATAAATCTCCTAGGTCATGAATTGGAAAATAAAGGAGCCACAAAACTTCACACAAAAAACATCCTCTTTCATGGAATATGTAGCCTAAGTAAATACAGGACCGTGGAACTAAGTATAATTATCCGACCGATTTGGTTGATCGTTCACAAGGTGTCATGTATATTTTTTCAAGAAAAATATATGGTAGCTAGCATTTTGACTTAAAAAATGAACATCAATTGGAGTAGCTCATAAATAATGAATATAGCCTTCATATTTACTCACTCCACATATTCCATCCAACGTTTAAAAAGTCACTGAGTCAACCCGGTGACTCGGCTTGGCTCGGCTTGCCCCTCTAACAGTTAAGCCAGTATGGTGACTCGTTTTACTTCGTGCTTCAATATTTTATGCCGCTTATAATTGATACATATTAAGATATAAATTCTGTTTGTTACTTTATTAAAGCTACAAGTTCAGTTTGTTAAAGTCAAGCAATATTAACAAAATTGATTAAGTTTCCTCAATGTCTTTCAATTGACATGCTAAATTGCAACAATTCATGGAGGATGAACTTAGTTATGACTTCACTTTATGTTAGTTTGACATTTTTTGAATCATATAAGTGAAATTAAGTCATTTTACAAATTGCTGTTTCTTAAAAAAAAGTTAACATAACCCGGTTCGAGTCGCCGAGTTGACCCACCAAGTCATGCGTTGAGAACAGCCGAGTTGAGTCCCGAGTTACTGGGTTTAAAACATTGATTCCATCAATACAAGCACACATATAATTTTCTTTTTCTAGTCATTTTTCTCTTTATGGACAGGTTTGTGATATTCTATCATCAAATTCACTAGCCATTGGCAGCTCCTTCTTTGTGTATAAATAGGGAATCATTCTCCTTCGTAATGCAGAAGCATCTAATCAAATATATAAAGCTTGTCTCGAGCCCGAGTCCGAATCAACTTTTCTCAACAAACAAGTCGAACTCAAGTTTATGGAATGGCTCATTTTTATATAACCAAGTCCACCTCGAGTACACTCAACTCATAAAACTCGTAAAGCTGTCTTCTGGCTTAACCTTAGGTAACTTTTTTCTTTTACGCTTCCCAAGTTACCTATGCCTGCAATCTCTTTTCAGCTGCCTCTACCTCTGTCTCTCTTACTCTTGACATACAGCCATAATCTCTTTTCAGCTGTCTCTACCTCTCTCTCTCTTTCTCTTGAGCCTACGGTGCCTTTCTTTATTATTAAATGCTCGTTTTTTCTAGGAAAAGCCTGTACTCCAACCACCCCTTCTTAACTTTTACAAAAGAAAATCACTATTCTCCTGCCACTCATGCCAAGTTTATCTTTCTTTTTAGCTCATCTTTTCAGAAAAAGTTTTTTGGCATTAAATTTTGGGGTTTTGTGGCTGTGTCAGCATGCCTTAACAAGCCGAGTCGAGCTCCTCCAAATATTATTGAGTTGAGCTCGAGTAAAATTTATTGAGCTTGACTCGAGCTCAAGCCGAGCTCGAGCTGAGCATTTTAGGTCTCGAGCCCTGGCTCGATTCGAGATCGACTCGGCTCGTGTTCAAGCCTACATAAACCTTGGCTTGATATGAATTTTCTAAAAGATGTTTCAGCAAAACTGATTAAAAGGGGCAACAACAGGGTACCCAATATTTAAACTCATTTTATTAATTATTATATACTTTTTTTTTCTTGATGCATATTGCCTCTAGGTATCATAGGTCTGGCTCATGAAATAGGCTGAGTGCATATGCGATGTTTGTGTCCTTGAATATGAACAACAGATGGTATGAACGCTAATGTGCAGTAACTTCAACCTTCTGATCTTGTCTGATCAGATGGTATGAAGGATACCAACTCAAAAAGAAGAGTTAGGTTGTTGTGAACTCAAGAAGGTAATTGCATCTCATCATTTTGAAAATGTACTTTGAAGCAGTGTTATCACTTATCCTTATCGCACGATACGGGCCTGTATCATGTGATACATATCGTATAGGTTCAAGAAATCTACACAATATGCCTACGATACATGATACACCTGTGTATCGTAGGCATATCGCCTGTATCATGTGATACAGGGTACGATACAGCCGATACGCATAAGATACAAGGACGAAACAAAAAAAAACCTCTGTTTTTTTTTGTGCTTCTTTTTAGAATAGTTCCTCCCTCCCACTTTCTAAACATCTCTAAGAGTTCTGGGAGGGGGAGATTTTATTAGTTTTCTAGAAAAATCAATCATATGTTGGTGAGGACATTCTATTTGAAGGCATTGAAACAATTAACAAAGAAAATGAGAATGAATATGAAGATGATGATGATTATGATTGATTGATGATAATCATGTCATTTGGCACTTGGCAGTGAACAATTATATGTTGTGAACTTGTGATACAATCTAAAACATTTTAAACCAGTGAATGATGTTTATTATGTTATTCTGAATCTATGATTTCTTGTTTCTGAAGGTCTTGTTGATATATTATGGTTTATGAATGATGAATCATGACTATTCTTTACGTGAGATGGATTTTCTTATGTGGAATACATTTTCTTTTTTTCTCTTTTTTTCTTAATTTCTTTTATTTTTATGAATTAAAAATTTAATTTTATGATGTGCTACGCTACAGTTACGATACATTACCATACGGCGTATAGGTCAGCTCAATCGAGACGCATTATGATACGTCTTTTATAACATTGATTTAAAGGTTTCCACTTAGCTAGTCGTTTGAACATGTTGATCTAATGCCTTGTGTGTTGGAAGGTACTTTGTAAATACGGTATGTATATATTATATGTATATATGTTTACCTATATTCATTATTCATATACTAAACTATGAGGACGAATTTGAAAGTAAAAATTTTCTCACTTTTGGGAAGAATATGGTCATCTTGCTCAGAAACTTTACATTTAAATGACTTTTGATAGTATTTTATTGCTATTGATACTCTGAAAAGTAATTCAAATCATTCCTTGGAAATATACCAACTAAACCCATGCATGGACAACAGTTACTTCTCTCGACAGTTTCTGTAAGGCAACTTTCAAGAAATAATTTGTGAAATACTTGTTTATGCATTTCCCATATTTTGTTAGCATGATTGCACACTTTGCAAAACCTCTTGTATATGGTTTCAAATAATCAAATATTTCTTGGGATCTCTCCTTATACCATGCTATACGTTATTCATTCAATATGCTCATGTCTAACCCTGAAATGTATTTTAGATACTTCTTTTCTAGAATATCTCCATCACTAAGATGCTCATAGCTTTCAACCCTCATGCATAATTGAATTTGTCCTGTCCAACCTATTTTGAGTTATGGCTGACTTGGACTCTGTTTGGATGGATCGTTAGTGTTTATTATTAAGTGTACATGCAAATCCCTATTTGTTTGATGATTTATGCATATTAGCATGCTCCTTTGATGCAATACCTCTCTGTTGTGCTTATTCATAATTTTATGAGCTAGCTGTTTGTTCTTCCTATTGAGATAAGCTGAGTTTATAACCTTCAGAGATCTTTATCATTCTGCATTATGATATTTGTTGCATTCATGGCTTACCATAGGTTACGTCATATCCAAATGTTGTGCTTATTCTTTTATTAGAGAACGAGTTATTTTTGAGAATCACATTGTGAGGAACTATGACCCCACTGTTATGCCACTGTATTATGCCACTTAAGCATCTTACCTTGTTGATTTGTGTAGCTCTTATTGTTCCCTGTGTGAATTTGATTCTCACTTGAGTACTCTTTATGAATATTTTGACTCCGTACCCCTTTTCACACAGGGTCTTCGTTAACAAAGGTGCACCTTTTTCTTGTGCTATCTCAGGGTATTATCAGCTGACAAGTTAATGTATCCAACAGATTTTTCAGATTCTTTTATACTTCTTTGCAACTGCTGCCAAGGTGCCATTTTCTCACCAGAATAAGAGGTTCACTCAGTTCTTTCAACTATTCGGATCAATTTTCTTGGGCACATGTCCATGTGGAGAATACAATTCAACTTCCCTAAGGATCAAAATGGACTGGTCATGCCTTCCTTCCATGATACAAAAATATTTTCATCTTGATAGAATGACACAGATCCTGCTGCACTAATGAACAATTAATACGTTCTGCATCTTCCTCAAACCCAGTATGTCCTGAGCACCTTTTTTACAACATCAAGTTTCAAATTTATATATAATCCAAGTTTCCTAGGGAAGTAACATCCAAGAAATTTTTTACATGAATTTGATGCTTACCTTGATATCCTTATTAGAGAATCCGACAAAGAGATTTCCTCCATAGTATAGCAAAGATGTAGCTACTGAGTCGCAATCAATACACCCAGCTGGCTTTGCATCGAGCTCAGACTCATCTTTGTATAGTTCCTGAAGGAATAACCCAATGGTAACAACTTAAAACACAAACACAAATTTTTGGGTAGATTATGCAAATGTGCTCAACAATGTAACAAAATTCTACCACAGCCCAAGAATAAGCGGCAGTGAAGTATGTTCAAAAACCAAACAAGAATTTGGTAGCTACAAATACCTGTATACTTATTGTCTTTTTCCAAGTGGCTGCAAACAGCCATTTCCCATTCATGTCAATAGAAAGAATAGGACCATCATCAATTTTTGTTGATTTCACAAGTTCACCATTGCTCCATATCTGTGGAAAAAGTTCAGATCATAAGCCTTGAAGATTTTTTTTTGAAAAAAGTAATCAAAGCCTAATGACTTTATTAGTGTAGATAGATATAACACTCCAACATAGAAACTGTACAGGTCCCAAAATACAAGAACTGCAGTTACATCCACAAAAAGAGAGAGAAAGAGAGACAAAGAACAGCAAGCTACCAAAGAAATAAAATAACTGATTCTCTTAGAAGTAGTTCACGTTCGCAGACAAACTTGATCTAGTGAGCAGCAGACATTTTTCACAATCTGATTCAAGTCAAAACCAAGTCCAATTTCCCAAAAAATGAACAGTATTATCTTTTAGGTAGTACAGTTAACTACACTCCACCTTCGAGTTTAATAGTATAAGCTGCACTAGCACATGGCCTGCATCAAAAGTGGTGCCGAGATCCACAAAAAATTCTGTGACAATGCAAATTAGTCCAACCAAGCACAAGCCATCAAATTTATAGCCTGAAAGGTAGTAGACTAGATCAGGCCAGTCAAGTGAGTGGATCATTAACTTGACCTTGGAGGGGCTTTGGCCTGAGCCATTGCTTGAGGGCAGGCCATAGGCTATGTCACATGGGTACTGGTACGGGTATCGGTACGGGTACGGGTACGGGTACGGGTACGGACCATTTTTAAAAAACTTGGGTACGGGGGTACGGCCGTACACACACATATATATGTCAAAAATTTTCAAAAAGAATAACATATTCGCACATATATATATCAAAAATCACAAACAGAATAACATATTGTCATATTCATAAATCATAATCCAAAATTTATCAGTCTTGACTCTTGATTCTCATTATCCTCAGTCTCAAAATTAACATTCAAAATACATCAGCTTTGTTGATTTTCATTCTTCCCACTCCTCAGATGCATCATCAAGATTAGAAGGAACAACAGGTTCTCTAAGATCCATATTAAGAGCATGCAATTCATGTTCTCCTTCAAGTTCTACGTCAATGTCCTCCGGATTAACATCCCAATACTTGGATGATCCTGAACTGCAAGTTGCAACAAAATCAAAGTATGATTTAAGTTAATATTAACTTTAATTAAACAACCAACATAATATACATATGTATACATATCAGAGATAAAAAAAAGAAAGAAATACCTGTAATCATTTGAAGTACGTGAAAGTAAGTGTAGGTTGGAGTGGGCATAAACTAAATCTTCTGCTCGCTTACTAGTTAGCTTGTTTCTCTTGATGTTGTGAATTTGAGAATAAGTGCTCTAATTTCTTTCACAACATGAAGAGGTTGCAGGTTGAGATAATAACTTCAATGCAAGATGTTGGAGATTTGGTGATGCTCCAAAACATAACCACCAATTAACAGGATCTTCTTCATCTCTTGCCATTGCAGCTTGTATTGAATCATTTCTTCCACCAGAGAAACTCGCAAACTCATTATTTATTATCTTCAACCGATGAGAATCAGAACATAGTCTTCCCAAACATATCTCCCTATTTTTTGATATTTCTGGATCTCGATTAAGAGGAACAGGACCAGTACCTCCTGCCAACCATGTTTGTCCATAATATTTGGGATTTAAGGAGTGTGCCATACAATGCAAAGGGTTATTGCTTCTGTTCCATCTTCTTATTAAAATTCTATGCACATGATCGAAAAACTCAGAATCATCAAGTGCAACATTCTTCTTCTCATGTCTAAAAATGATGTTTTGAATTTTTTCAATCATGTTATCCCACATATCATAAACTTTATGAAGCATGGGCCCTTCTTTATCAACTTCTCTCAGCATCTGCCAAATAGGCTCTGTAAACTGCAGAAAATATGTAACTTTATCCCACCATTCATCTTCTAAAATGCATTTTTTAATTTCTTGAGCCTTCACAATGTCATCATTCTGATAAAACTCCCAATCATTGTCAGTCACCATAAGTGCTAATGCATGTTTCACCTGCTTTATTCTTTTTATCATTACAATAATGGATGCAAAACGAGTCTCAGATACCTTTAACAATTTCAAATCAGAATGCCTATTAAATATAGAAAGAGCATTGTTGTGGTTTACAACAAAATTTATGATGTTTCTGACATCATGCTCAAGCTCCTCAATCCATGAACACAAGAAACTGGCATTTGGATCATCTTTTGATGGGTTGCAAATACTTTTAAGTGCTAGATTTATACTGTGTGCCACACAAGGAGTCGAGAATATGTGACTGTACTTGGGATCACTTGCCAAATTCATTCCTGCTCGTTGGTAAACTGGAGCATTATCAGTAATAATTTGCACAACGTTATCTTCACCCACTTCTTTGATGACTTCTATAAATAACCCTTTCAAATACTCAGCATCTTTATACTCTCCAGATGCATCAACACATTTCAAGAAGATTGGTCCATCAAGCGAATAAGCAATAAAATTTATCAGGGGCCGCCTTTGTATATCAGTCCACTCATCAGAAACAATGGATACTCCATATTGTTTCCATGAAAATTTCTTCTTCTCTAATAATTTTTCAATGTTTGCCTTCTCTTCTGCAAGAATTATTGTTCTCAACTTCTCTGAACTTAGGGGTACATAACCACTCAAACTGCAATTAGCCAAACCTGTAACAACATCTTTCCAATAAGGACTTCTGGCTACATTAAAAGGAAGTGAACTTGCAAAAAAAAACCTTCCAATCCTTCTATCCATCTCTGCCCTTCCCATATTATTGAATGCTTGTGCTAATGTTTTTCTTTTCTTTGAAGCATCTTCAACTTCTTCAGTAGCATAAAGAGGAACAGACACACTTGACTTGGATGAAGATTTCTTCGTCTCAGCTGCATCCTGTTCTTTTTTGAATATCTTAATCTCCTCGTTGGTAACTTTTGGGCATGGTCTAATTCCAACGCCTGAAATATGCAACAAATGTGCCTTGCAACGTGTATAAGAGCCCGTGAACATCATATCACAAAATTTACAAGAAAACATTACATTCCCACCACCACCTGGTCCTTTTCCTACTCTCTTCACATAGCGCCAAAGTGGCTGAGATGGATTATCCTTCTCTACTGCAGCGGTATTAACACTACTACTACTGCTTTCTACATTCCCACTTGCAGTAGGCATCATTTCTTTCCCTTTATCAGCCATTACAAGTTACAACTTACGTCTGAAAAGAACCTAGCAAAAGAGCTGCAAGCCTGCAACACGTAACCAATAGAAGCAACCAAACATAAATAATGAGCATATATGCTGCCAATTGCCATACTTTGAAGATTATGCCTTCAAGAGCATACAAGAAATGCACACACAAAAATTGTATGAAAACATTAAATTTAAAGAACTAGCATTATTCTGTTGTATTTTGCATAATGTCATCTTCAAGTTCAAAGAAGAACATCAGACACAAAAATGACAGAGATAATAAAAGTGACAACAAAGATAATAAAAGAAGGAAGCACGCAATGACAGAGACGAAAGAGTAGACTCTGGTTGAACTTTACAGTTCTAAAATTGGCAGGAGAAAACAAAAGAGGCATGACTGATGACACGTATTGCATAAGCAAACAGGGAGACACAGAGACAGAGAAGGTCGATCGAAAGGAGAGAGAGGCGACTACTGTGAGGGTTTCGAGCAGTAGGAGAGGAAGACTGGTTGGTTCTGGAAAAACAACTGTTATTGAAAAAACAGAAGGAAAGAAACAAGCAAAACACCGTTAACAGGCAAAAGGGGTGACCGTCGTCGCCGTCGGCCGACGGCGACGACAGCGAAGGCAGGGGTGGAGCCAATGAAAATGAAAAGAAAAATGAAAAAAGGAAAAAAAATACCGTCACAGTCGCCTCCTACCGTCTGCTATCGGCGGTCGCCGCTGCCGTCGCCGGTCGCTAGTCGCCGTTGCCGTCGCCGGTCGCAGTCGCCGCTGCCTCACTCGGTGAGAGGTAAGGTAAGAACAAACGAACGAAGAACGGATTAAGGGTTTCGTTTGTTTTTTTTTAACGTTAGAATGATTTTAAAAGTTAAAATCAAATAATCGTTAAAAATAAAAAAGGACGGATTTAGACTCGGTCAAAGTTGACCGTGTCAAAAATTGGATGGATACGGCCTCCGGTGCGTTGACTGTACCTGGTACGGTCAACGCCGCACCATCGGCGTACCCAAGCCCGTACCCGTACCCGTACCGATGTCGTACCGGTACCGGACGGGTACTTCGCCTTCACAGGCATACCCGTGTATCATAGGCCATAGGTCATAGCCTCATTTCTTAGCCAGGTAGAGACATCAATTTTCTATCTTTGTGCCACATGGCCCACATCTGGCAGCCAAAAATTGTTTCGTAAAGGAAAAGAAAGAGAATCCTATACCACATAAAATCCGGGTGTCGGTGCTACCATGGGTGCCATTGTGAACATAAAGGAAGCACAATCAGTACATTAGATCAAAGAAAATCACCATTCTGTATGTTGCATAACTATTATAAATTTAAAAGCAAAATGGCAAAACAACAAATTCTTCATTTATATGCTTTTCAGTGAAAAAAAGATGTCTGTTAATGGTTTCCAATATTGGAAACCGTGAATCTTCTATTATTTTCTTCATAATTTTTTGGACCTGCCTAGGTTCCAATCTATCACTCGACATAGCTCAAGGTAGTATTTGCAAACTTAGAATTTGAAGAATCATTAAAGAAGAATAATATGGCAAAATATCCATTCATTTTAACAATAAAATGGTAGTCAAGTATAATGGATAGTAATATATTAGAATTTAGAACATTCAGGTGCAAGGTAGTTGCTAACATACCTTTAGCAATCCATTCTCGTGACCAGCAACAGCTATGTCTTGATTGACAGACAGAGATAAAACAGATGATATGGCAATGGGAGGGTCATCTTCCAATACCATTAAAGGACTATGATCACTAATCCACCATAACCGTACAGTTCCATCCCAACTTCCACTATAGAGAATCCCATTGTTTACAGATAAGGAAGATACAACTGACTTGTGGCCAGTCATTGCACACATTAAAGAATAATCCTGTAAGAAAGAGAGATAAAATGAAACATGTGGAATTAATTTCATTAAGTTGCTTTAACAAATACAAAGAGATATAATGGATTAAAGAATGAAAAACATCACGCACATGAAAACCAGTAAGCCTACTAAACAACCTAACAAGAAGACAAAAGGGATGAAAAAATCGCTGAAAAAGCTCGAGAACTTCATTCATGACTATGATATACACCAAACTGGGGATTGACTAGCTGCCAGGCCAGTCTGAACCATCAAAGCCTGATAGTTACTTTGGTCATAAAGACTATGACCAAGCAGCCCCTTAAACTAAAAAGACAAATACATTGAAGAAAATCACAAAAGAGTATATATATATATATATATATATATATAACCAAGCAGCTCCTTAAACTAAAAAGATAAATACATTGAGGAAAATCACAAAAGTGTGTGTGTGTGTATATATATATATCTGTCCAATCCATCATGATGGACAGTTGATAGAAAAACAAGAAGAAAAATGTGTAAAACGAATGCTAGATGACAAAAATGTCATCACCTTTTTCTCCTTATTTTTCTCTCAGCCATCCATCACAATAGATCGGACGGCCCTCATGAATAAGTTGGGTGACTCTGGATAGCCAGAGTCACCATTCAATTTTGATATAGATATTTACTTACTATACATGATATATTGTACATAGAATACCATTTAACATACATATGGAAACATGTAACAGAATATACTTATGTTTACAGTTACTGTGCATGATATACTGTACTTAGAATATTATACATGCATGCACATATGACAAACACACATATATATGTATAGTATCCTCTCTCAAATGAAAATTGAAAAGCTAGAGTAGAAATACAGAAAATTGTTGCAACACAGATGTGCCACATGGTATATGGAGTAAATGCAAAAGTATATTGTCAAGATATCTGATTCGCATACTTTTGGGGAAATCTCAGCCAGGCACACATTCAAAATGAAACCACTCAAAGAAAAGCGCGAAACAGGAAAAGAAAAAGTTCCCCATTCAACACTATAACTACCATAATCAGAAATGACCTTTAGCGACCAAGCTTTTATTGACTTATCTCCACTGCCACTGTAAAGAACGTCAAGCCCAGACACAGCTAAAGAATGGACACCACTATATCGCCAGTCTGAATGTTCACGCCAAGTCTTCAATGGTTCTTGTTCAAGTTGAGGATCAAGGGCCCATACATAAATGCCACCACCACTGTCTGCAGTTATGCACAAGGGTTCATCCATGTCCAACACAACTATTGCTGTGACTCTGTGAGCATGGTAATTAACTGTTCTCACATGGCAGAATTCCTGTATCAAGTAAGGTAAAGCAGGAAATAATATGTGAAATTGACCAAAAGACAGAAGCATCAATTTATTGCAATCAAATGCACTGTGCAGGAACTTCCATCATCTCAGGAAACATCCACCAGTCATAATGAATGAGAGAAGTTAACAATTCATCCATTGAGTTGCATGAATGCTATGCCCAACAAATTCTGGATAGCAATCAATACAAAAAACCAAATGAAAGAAAGAAAAAAAAAACTTTGCAGAGGTGCATAAATATCTTTCAGACAATGTCCACATATTATATGAGAAATATTCTGACTGCAATTTCATCCGTTCAATTACTAACTTTCTAGGGGTAAATGGTAAACACTGAACTGGAAAAAGAATATTAATGACCCACGTTAGTCAAGATCTCAACTGATTACCACATTGTATTTAGAAGTTTCAAATGCAAACTTGATCATTTTTGACATGCACACGTGACAGGTGCAAGGGATCGTAGAGCATTTTGGATAACAAGGACAAGCAGTAAAAGAACTTACCTTTCACAGGGTTGGCATTGGTAGATTATATGGAAGCTATTTTTATTTGTATCACACGTAATTTATTGTGGTAAATATCAAAAATTAATTCTGATCTAAGCTCTATAAGAGAAGTTAATGAAACCTCCGTCTCATTTTTTGTATCTATGGGAGCATGAAACATATGAACGTTCATGTAAACAAGCAGTGACAAAAGAGATGAGACACAGGAAGATTATTGGTAAAGGTAATAAACTGCGATCAACATTGCATGATTAGGATTCAGCCACATCAAGTTATTGAGACCATAGCATCAAAAAATATTTATAAAGGCATTAAATTTACTAAAAGGTATACTGTAACTAGCAACTACCAATAATAAGCAAAAAACAATAGCTACCAATGACAAGCAAAAAATAATAATATTTGACCAACAATAAACTTTGGACCCTAGTTTCTAAAACCTTTGATCCAGTGACTAGGTTTGTCTGTTCATTTAAAGTGTTTCAAAGTAGCACATACATTGTTGACACACATTTTTCATTGACAATTAATTGCATCATGTTTCGCCAGGAGAATTAGTCAAGGTTCAAGAAAACCATGACAGAGAGAGAGAGAGAAACATTCTTATGATATCTTGAATAAAAGTGCACATATCCAATTATTCATCCCAGCATATCAAGATGATAAAGCTATATACATTCGAGCAGACAATCATCTCTTCAGTGCTTTTCCAATATCACTTTTTCGAGTATATTGTTAAAGTTTCCATGAAACTTTTCTGACAATCCAACTTGAAAAGATCTCCCATATCATTAAAGTCAGTAATAATAAGATGGCCAATGAAATTGATGTTTCATGTAGGCCTCTTGATGAAGCTTCATAGCCTCCTAAGAAGTGCAAGTATCAAAGGTTGCACATCTTAAACTTGGAGGTCTCACCATTAAATGCTTAAAGTAATGTTACGGTTCAACTGCTGAAGGTGTACAACTGACATTTTTTATTTTCCTAATGTAGATCCATTGAATGTACCAATGGATCTGAGGATCTACAAAGAGCTTTTCATATGATATTCAAGAGAAATGTTAGCCCAGATTTCAAGCCCCATCAGTTTATGCTCTATCGCGACAAGGTAGAAACAGCTTCCTTCATAGAAAGGTCTAGCAGTTACTCTTACCATGCTCCTACATGGATGTCCTACCAATAAAGATATTTGGTGTAACGCTCGTTGGTTCGGCGGGTCGGGTCGAGTTAGGATCCAGACCTGGACCCGACCCCCACTCGCGTAAGGGCCCGACGCGAGGCCCTTCTCCCTCGCCTTTCCCTTCCTTCTTCGTCGTCTCCTGGTGGTCTCCCGTGGCAGCGCAGAGGGAGGAGAGTGACGGTCGGGTGGTGGTGGCTGGAACGGCGACGGCGACGGAGGTGGCAGCGCCGGCGGCTTGGTAAACCCTCTCTCTCTCGTGCGATTTTTCTTTCTCTGCCACTCATGCCCTTTTTTTTTGTTTTTCTCTCTGCCGCACGTCCCCTCTACTTCTCTCTCGCCACTTTCTTTCCCCTCTTTCCGCTGGTTCTCTACCGCTCGACCCTCTTCTCACTCACCCACACTCCCCCACCTGCTCTTTCTCTCTCTTCTCACCCCACGGCCGTTTTCCCCCTTGACCGAACCCCTCCTCTCTCTGTCTCTCCTCTCTGTCAGCGTCCCTTTCTCTGGTTCGTTTCAGTTTTTTTTTCTCCCACTACTACCGTGGGTTAGCAACAGATTTTGTGTTGAACCTTTTTGGACGTGTGTTGACTCTTTCCATGGCGTTTTGGGGTTGGATTGCGGTTTAGGGACGTTTTTCCCCTCTTACCAGCTAGTAGGGCGTGTAGTGAGCAGCGACAGCAAGCAATCTCGAGCATTGGCACTTGATCGGACGTGTGAAGTGGTTGCTAGAAGGGTTGTAGCAGTTTGGAGGCTTGTTTTGGCGTGAGCGATACCTAATCAAGCTCAAAGAAATGAATATTACCTTCTAAAGCATGTATAATTATGGTTCGAGCATGCTAGAGCTTAGAATTGATGATTTTGGGACGCATGTTAGTAATTTTGTTTTTGGGGAAAACTTAGGATTTGCGTTGGAAAGTGATGATTCATGTATTTAATGATCGTTTAAGCATGATGGATTAATTTTCGAAGCTTTAGGGAAGCATGGTAGAGATTGTGAGGTTGTGGGGAAGATTCAGAACCGTCTTAGGGAGTGTAGCGCAGACTTCGATGAACGGGTGTATCATGAAGTTAATTAGGGATATATACGTATTTGGATGTGACTTTGGGGTTGATGTCTTAATTAAAGAACGTTATTGAAGAAGGAATCAGTGATGGATTGATTGATGGTTGAGGGTTTTGATATTTCGAGGCAACGTCAAGGCGTAAAGGAGGAGGCCTATTGGAGAGCTTGTTGGTCGACACATTCCGTCGACACCCTCTTGAGGCGACGACACGTGCCTCAAGGATTTTATCTTGTATTTGTTCGTTTTTGTTTGATTGGTGTAGGTATCTAGTAGAAACCTTATTCTTGTTTATGTTTACAGGTGCACCGGGCTCATCCCGTCGACCTTGAGTTCGAAGCTTGAGGCATTTTGAAGAATTTGGTGAGCGCGCCACAGGTATGGCAACTTTCCAGGCAAATTCCTGCCTAGGGCAATTGTGTGATTGGGTGCTCCTAGGATCAAGGGATCATAGGATTGTGATGTTAATTGATTGACTGTTTTGTGATTGAGTATGTGTATGTTGCTTACATGATATGAATGAGTTAAAAAGATTATTAGTCATTCGTTTTAAAAATGTTACGCATTGGCATGTGCATGCTAGAATTGATATCTGTTTAGGACAGATGAGGCGGGGTATCGAGTCGAGTGTCTCCTCGACCCCAATTGTGCATTAGAAAGCATCATAGAATGATAACTGCATAGGACAGCTACGAGCCAACCGCAGATCGAGACTATTCTCTGTGGATTGGCTATGTTTTTCAAAGAGGTGATTGACATTATTGATGTGAGGATTGATGTGATGATTGATATGAATGTGTATGTTGTTGCATATGCATTGCCATGGGCAATGATGCAAATGGATGTTTTGGAAGGTAGTTGTACCCGTATGGTATGACGGCTAGCAATGACTGTTACTGTATGTATAGACCTCATGTGGAGGTAATCGGAGGTGTGGGTGCACTCGTGAAGTGTACTAACCTCGTGTGCTAGTCAGTCATCTTGTGAATGTGTAACTATAATGATAAGAATGAATAACTAAGAGATGAGAGGCCAGTGGGATGTGGCTATGTGTTTGGGAGACGTCCCCCTTGATTGCCACTGCCCACTGGTCTCGCCTGTCAGAGCGCAGGCGGTGCAAGGCCCCAGGGTTCTGTTGTGTGTTGTGCTTGGAGCGTTGGGCTCCTGCCTTCCCAACTTGGGTGTCCTAGGGAAGGCTGAGTATCTCACCTTGGACTTCACACATCCAGGGATGAGTGCTCTACCGCTGCAGCGGGTGAAATGGATCCATACTGTTATGGGCCACCACGGGGATTGTCTCTCGGCTGTAGGCCGCCCGCGGTGTGCACGTGCCTGTGTTGCACCCACAGGAACTGTTAATGCACTAAAGTTAATGAAAATGCAATGTCTTTTACAGAATGCATGTGACTGACGTATATGTGATTGATATGAATGCGAGTATTATGTTTAAGCATGCTTCGCATGTGACTGATGTTGTGTTAGTGTGGCCATCAAGTGGCTTTTACGTGTCGCACTCAGACGCGACATGACGATAGATGGGTTGATATTTGTCCCTTTATTTGAGCCTTACTTGAGAGGGTTTGGCATTTTCCTGGCTTGTTGCCATACTGCGAATGCTGAGCCTTCAGTTGTTTTCTTTTACAGTTTTGGCGGACCCGGGGCAACAGGTTGGGCGGATGGCTTCACTCACGTCCTACTGGGGTGGTTTTGGGATTGTCGTTTGTAGTGTCGGCACGTAATGTTTTGGTTTTATTGATGTCTTCTTTTTGTTAGACATCAATGTTATTGATTTTGGGGCATTTTGGTCATGCACATAGATGTGAATTTGTATGAAACAAAATGGTTATATCAATGAAAGTTCGCCCCATTGTTTTGTATTGCTTGGCTCATCGTCTTTTTGAATTGTTGGGTAGTCACACCTCGATGCTTTATGTTTAGAAAAAAAAATAGTTTGAGGGTTAAAAAGGTCGGGGTGTGACAGTTTTGGTATCAGAGCCATGGCAAACCCCATTATGGATGTGAGTTAAAGCCTATCTGTGAAGCCGTGTTGCCCAGGTATGCATTTGTTTGATTAGTTAGTTATTGTAGTTTTGATTTTTCAAGTATAAGTATATAATGTGATCTATGTTTTGAACTTCGTGCTAATGCACGTTGTGATTTAACTTGTGAGTTTGGTATTGGTCGCGATTTGAGATAAGGATCTTGTTTGTACAGATGGAATATCATCGTAGGGTTAAGAAGCGAGCTAGGCCGTCTTCAGAGGCACATAGAGAGCTCAGCCCAACCCATTCTGATGCGCATACTCCGCGGGGTGACAGTGCGTCAGAGCCCCAGTATGCCCAGCTAGGTGGGGGTGCCCAAACCCCACCGAGGCAGACTCCGCCAGTGGATCAGCAGACTATATTGCTGACCACGTTGCAGACGCTGACCACGTTAATGCAGTCTATGATCGGTAATCAGAGGAGTAACGCATCTCCTTCGGGGGACACTAGTGCTCCAGTTCGGGAGAAGGCAACGACAGTGTCTTATCAGCAGTTTATGGCGATGCAGTCGCCTATCTTCTCAGGAGGGGGCAGTCATGACAAGGCAAAGGACTGGATTGAAGATGTTGAACGTATTTTTGGGCTTCTGAAGGTGCCAGAAGAAGATAGAGTGAACTATGGCTCCAATTTGTTGAAGGGTGATGCCAAGAATTGGTGGCAATCAACTAGTGAGATTCGGTTCGCTGGCCAAGGGTCAATCTCATGGAAGCAGTTCAGAGATTCCTTCTTCAGCACATACTTTCCAGTGTTTGCCAGAGACAAGAAAATGCAAGAATTTCTAGATTTGCAGCAGAATCAGTCGAGCTTAGAAGAGTACATTACGAGATATCGGCACTTGGAGGTGTATTGCCCACACCTTTACACTACCGATGAGGCCAGAGCGGGCAAGTTTGTGCGCGGGCTGCGAGATGGACTACGAAGCAAAGTGTTGACAAGTAGACCTCGTGACTTGGATGAGACGGTTACAATGGCACGTTGCATAGAAGAAGATTGGGTAAGGACACAGAAGGATCATCAGAAGAAAGCAGGCCAGCATTCACAAGGTGGACGGACACAGGTGAAGCGCCAACACTTTGCGGGCAGGACAAGGCCTTATGAGAGGCGGGATGACCGAACTTTCAGACGGAACCTGCCTACCCGTAGTGAGGCCACACAAGGGTCAGTGGCCACTCCGACTTCTCAGAAGTGCCCCACTTGTTCTCGTGTGCACCCCGGGAAGCCGTGCTATCGGGTGACTGGGGCTTGTTTACACTGCGGAGGTATGGGACACTTTATCAAGGATTGCCCGTTGAAGAAAGAAAGAGAATTGAAGAAGCCTGAAGCCGGTTCTTCTAGCACACGACAGACGTCTGGACGTGTCTACGCTACTACTGTGGAGGAGCTCCAGGCACACGACCTCGTTGAAGGTACTTTACTTGTCAGTTCTCATTTTGCTAGAGTGTTATTTGATGCAGGAGCGACGCATTCTTTTATAACTAGTCGATTTGCTACCTCACTCGAAGTGTCGGCTAGAAGAATGCCGTATGTTTTAAAAGTTGTTAGTCCGATGCATGCTCAAGAGTCGTGTCGTGAGTATCTTCCTGATGTGGATGTGGAAATCCATCAACTTCACCTACCTGCAGAGTTGGTGATCCTCGGTCTCAATGAGTGATGTGATTTTGGGTATGGATTGGTTGTATGCGCACTATGCCATTATCGATTGCAGGAAGAAGCATATACATATGTTGACTAATGAGATGCAGCTTGTGGAATTTCATGCTCGTAGGGTCAGTCGAACTGATAAGATAATGGTGTCTGCATTGAAGGCTAAGCGATGGATAGATAGTGGAAGCATTGCCTTCTTGGTCAATGTGTTGATCAATGAGGCTGAACGGATGAAATTGCAGGATGTTGCCGTGGTGAGTGAGTATCCTGATGTGTTTCCTGAGGAATTGTCGAGTTTGCCTCCAACTCGAGAAGTGGAGTTCAAGATAGAGTTGTTACCAGGGACAACTCCTATTTCTAAGGCACCCTACCGTATGGCACCAGCAGAGTTAGAAGAGTTGAAGAAGCAACTGCAAGAGCTCTTAGATAAGGGCTTCATTCGACCTAGTGTGTCTCCTTGGGGAGCACCTGTACTGTTTGTGAAAAAGAAAGATGTGACTATGCGCTTGTGCATAGATTATCGTATGTTGAATCAAGTCACCATCAAGAATAAGTATCCGCTTCCAAGAATTGAAGACTTGTTTGATCAGCTTAAGAATGCAAAGGTTTTCTCTAAGATCGATCTGAGGACAGGCTACCATCAACTATTGATACGGGAGGAAGATGTTTCTAAGACTGCCTTTCGAACCAGGTATGGACATTATGAATTCAGGGTCATGCCTTTTGGGTTGACCAATGCTCCCGCAGCGTTCATGGACCTCATGAATCGGGTTTTCCAAGAGTTCTTGGATCGTTTTGTTATTGTATTTGTTGATGATATTTTGGTGTACTCAGAGAGTGAACCACTTGAGAAGTGTGTTGGGTCTTTTGCGCAAGCATAAGCTTTATGCCAAATACTCAAAATGTGAATTTTGGTTAGAGAAGGTAAACTTTCTGGGTCATGTGATCTCGAAGGATGGAGTATCCGTTGATCCGGCTAAGGTGTCAGCTGTTCAGGACTGGAGAACACCTTGCAGTGTAACTGAGGTTAGAAGCTTTTTGGGATTGGCAGGATACTATCGCAGGTTCATACAAGACTTTTCGAAAATAGCTACGCCCATGACTAAGCTACTGAGAAAAGGGATGAAGTTTGTGTGGAATGAAGAGTGTGAGAAGAGTTTTCAAACTCTAAAGGACAAGCTTACTTCTGCCCCTATTCTGACGCTTCCATCAGGTCATTCCGGTTTTGTGGTGTACACTGATGCTTCGGGGATCGGTTATGGTTGTGTGTTGATGCAACACGGCCGTGTAGTGGCTTATGCATCAAGACAGTTGAAGACCCATGAGCAACACTATCTCACTCATGATTTGGAGTTGGGAGCAGTCGTGTTCGCATTGAAGATGTGGAGACACTATCTTTATGGTGCAACATTCGAGGTGTTTACAGATCACCAGTCCCTGAAGTATATATTCTCGCAAAGGGATCTCAACTTGAGGCAAAGAAGATGGATCGAATATTTAAAGGATTATGATTTCACCATATCGTATCATCCAGGCAAGGCGAATGTGGTGGCAGATGCGTTGAGCAGGCATGCCAATGCGACAATGTGCAGTATGTTGACTCGTTCTTGGACATTATTGCAAGATGTGATAGCTTGGCAACCTTGCATTTGTGATGAGCACAAGGCACGACATCCCTTGATGGAAGAACTTGTAATGAAGCAAAAGGAAGATCCAGAGTTTGCTAAGAACATGGAAACAAGCCAGAAGAACGATTCTCTTTGGCATCAAGATGAAGATGGTTCATTGCGGTTTCGGCAGAGATTATGGGTTCCTAGAGATGAAGGGGTGAAGCGTTTGTTGCTTGATGAAGCTCACAAATCGAAGTTTTCTATTCACCCGGGCAGTACAAAGATGTTTCAAGATTTGAGAAGAAATTTTTGGTGGCCTGGAATGAAGCGTGAAATTGCAGAATATGTGGCAAAGTGCTTGATTTGCCAACAGGTAAAAGCAGAGCATCAGCGGCCAGGAGGCTTGTTGCAAAGAATCGATATTCCAGTGTGGAAATGGGAAGACATTACGATGGATTTTGTGGTTGAGTTGCCTTGTACCAAAAGACAACAGAATGCCATATGAGTGATTGTTGATCGACTTACGAAGTCTGCTCACTTTCTGCCAATTAGAACCAATCAATCATTGGAAAGTCTCGCAGAGTTGTATATTGGCGAGATAGTGAAATTGCATGGAGTGCCAAAGTCTATCATTTCGGATCGAGATCCGCGTTTTACCTCTAGGTTTTGGGGGCAATTACAGAGAGCTTTGGGTACCAAGCTTAAGATGAGCACAGCATTTCATCCCCAAACTGATGGGCAATCAGAGAGGACTATTCAGACTTTAGAAGACATGTTGCGTACATGTGTCTTAGAGTGGAAAGGAGAATGGGACAAACATGTGAAACTGGCAAAATTTGCTTACAATAATAGTTACCACTCTAGTATTGGGATGGCACCTTTTGAGGCTTTGTATGGAAGACCGTGCAGATCGCCAACTTGTTGGGCCGAATTGGGTGATGGTAAGATCGAAAACCCTTTAGTATTGCAACACTACACCGACCAAGTGAAATTGATACGAAAAAAGTTGTTGACTGCTCAGAGTAGACAAAAAAGTTATGCTGACATTCGTCGTAGAGAATTGGCTTTTGAGGTGGATGATCATGTGTTTTTAAAGATTTCTCCTACAAAAGGTGTTTTTCGCTTTGGTGCGAAGGGAAAATTGAGCCCGAGGTTCGTAGGACCTTTTGAGATATTAGAGAAGATTGGAGAGGTGGCATACAGATTGGCGTTACCACCAGATTTGAGTCATGTTCATGACGTTTTCCATGTTTCCATGCTTCGAAAATACGTACCAGATCCGACACGTGATTGATTTTCAAGGTATTCTAGTACAAGATGATTTGACAATGGAAGAACAGCCCATTAGAATAATGGATCATCGAGAACAAGTGCTTCGCACGAAGAGAATTCCTTTAGTGGAAGTGGAATGGCAGTACCATGGGTTGAAGGAGAGTACATGGGAGCATGAGGAGGACATGCGGAAGAGATCTCCGCACTTGTTCTTGCATTGAGGTATGAGCTAAATTTCGAGGACGAAATTTTCTTTTTAGGAGGGTAGGATGTAACGCTCGTTGGTTCGGCGGGTCGGGTCGAGTTAGGGTCCAGACCTGGACCCGACCCCCACTCGCGTAAGGGCCCGACGCGAGGCCCTTCTCCCTCGCCTTTCCCTTCCTTCTTCGTCGTCTCCTGGTGGTCTCCCGTGGCAGCGCAGAGGGAGGAGAGTGACGGTCGGGTGGTGGTGGCTGGAACGGCGACGGAGGTGGCAGCGCCGGCGGCTTGGTAAACCCTCTCTCTCTCGTGCGATTTTTCTTTCTCTGCCACTCATGCCCTTTTTTTTTTGTTTTTCTCTCTGCCGCACGTCCCCTCTACTTCTCTCTCGCCACTTTCTTTCCCCTCTTTCCGCTGGTTCTCTACCGCTCGACCCTCTTCTCACTCACCCACACTCCCCCACCTGCTCTTTCTCTCTCTTCTCACCCCACGGCCGTTTTCCCCCTTGACCGAACCCCTCCTCTCTCTGTCTCTCCTCTCTGTCAGCGTCCCTTTCTCTGGTTCGTTTCAGTTTTTTTTTCTCCCACTACTACCGTGGGTTAGCAACAGATTTTGTGTTGAACCTTTTTGGACGTGTGTTGACTCTTTCCATGGCGTTTTGGGGTTGGATTGCGGTTTAGGGACGTTTTTCCCCTCTTACCAGCTAGTAGGGCGTGTAGTGAGCAGCGACAGCAAGCAATCTCGAGCATTGGCACTTGATCGGACGTGTGAAGTGGTTGCTAGAAGGGTTGTAGCAGTTTGGAGGCTTGTTTTGGCGTGAGCGATACCTAATCAAGCTCAAAGAAATGAATATTACCTTCTAAAGCATGTATAATTATGGTTCGAGCATGCTAGAGCTTAGAATTGATGATTTTGGGACGCATGTTAGTAATTTTGTTTTTGGGGAAAACTTAGGATTTGCGTTGGAAAGTGATGATTCATGTATTTAATGATCGTTTAAGCATGATGGATTAATTTTCGAAGCTTTAGGGAAGCATGGTAGAGATTGTGAGGTTGTGGGGAAGATTCAGAACCGTCTTAGGGAGTGTAGCGCAGACTTCGATGAACGGGTGTATCATGAAGTTAATTAGGGATATATACGTATTTGGATGTGACTTTGGGGTTGATGTCTTAATTAAAGAACGTTATTGAAGAAGGAATCAGTGATGGATTGATTGATGGTTGAGGGTTTTGATATTTCGAGGCAACGTCAAGGCGTAAAGGAGGAGGCCTATTGGAGAGCTTGTTGGTCGACACATTCCGTCGACACCCTCTTGAGGCGACGACACGTGCCTCAAGGATTTTATCTTGTATTTGTTCGTTTTTGTTTGATTGGTGTAGGTATCTAGTAGAAACCTTATTCTTGTTTATGTTTACAGGTGCACCGGGCTCATCCCGTCGACCTTGAGTTCGAAGCTTGAGGCATTTTGAAGAATTTGGTGAGCGCGCCACAGGTATGGCAACTTTCCAGGCAAATTCCTGCCTAGGGCAATTGTGTGATTGGGTGCTCCTAGGATCAAGGGATCATAGGATTGTGATGTTAATTGATTGACTGTTTTGTGATTGAGTATGTGTATGTTGCTTACATGATATGAATGAGTTAAAAAGATTATTAGTCATTCGTTTTAAAAATGTTACGCATTGGCATGTGCATGCTAGAATTGATATCTGTTTAGGACAGATGAGGCGGGGTATCGAGTCGAGTGTCTCCTCGACCCCAATTGTGCATTAGAAAGCATCATAGAATGATAACTGCATAGGACAGCTACGAGCCAACCGCAGATCGAGACTACTCTCTGTGGATTGGCTATGTTTTTCAAAGAGGTGATTGACATTATTGATGTGAGGATTGATGTGATGATTGATATGAATGTGTATGTTGTTGCATATGCATTGCCATGGGCAATGATGCAAATGGATGTTTTGGAGGGTAGTTGTACCCGTATGGTATGACGGCTAGCAATGACTGTTACTGTATGTATAGACCTCATGTGGAGGTAATCGGAGGTGTGGGTGCACTCGTGAAGTGTACTAACCTCGTGTGCTAGCCAGTCATCTTGTGAATGTGTAACTATAATGATAAGAATGAATAACTAAGAGATGAGAGGCCAGTGGGATGTGGCTATGTGTTTGGGAGACGTCCCCCTTGATTGCCACTGCCCACTGGTCTCGCCTGTCAGAGCGCAGGCGGTGCAAGGCCCTAGGGTTCTGTTGTGTGTTGTGCTTGGAGCGTTGGGCTCCTGCCTTCCCAACCTGGGTGTCCTAGGGAAGGCTGAGTATCTCACCTTGGACTTCACACATCCAGGGATGAGTGCTCTACCGCTGCAGCGGGTGAAATGGATCCATACTGTTATGGGCCACCACGGGGGTTGTCTCTCGGCTGTAGGCCGCCCGCGGTGTGCACGTGCTTGTGTTGCACCCACAGGAACTGTTAATGCACTAAAGTTAATGAAAATGCAATGTCTTTTACAGAATGCATGTGACTGACGTATATGTGATTGATATGAATGCGAGTATTATGTTTAAGCATGCTTCGCATGTGACTGATGTTGTGTTAGTGTGGCCATCAAGTGGCTTTTACGTGTCGCACTCAGACGCGACATGACGATAGATGGGTTGATATTTGTCCCTTTATTTGAGCCTTACTTGAGAGGGTTTGGCATTTTCCTGGCTTGTTGCCATACTGCGAATGCTGAGCCTTCAGTTGTTTTCTTTTTCTGGTTTTGGCGGACCCGGGGCAACAGGTTGGGCGGATGGCTTCACTCACGTCCTACTGGGGTGGTTTTGGGATTGTCGTTTGTAGTGTCGGCATGTCATGTTTTGGTTTTATTGATGTCTTCTTTTTGTTAGACATCAATGTTATTGATTTTGGGGCATTTTGGTCATGCACATAGATGTGAATTTGTATGAAACAAAATGGTTATATCAATGAAAGTTCGCCCCATTGTTTTGTATTGCTTGGCTCATCGTCTTTTTGAATTGTTGGGTAGTCACACCTCGATGCTTTATGTTTAGAAAAAAAAATAGTTTGAGGGTTAAAAAGGTCGGGGTGTGACATTTGGTGTTTTCTAGGAGAAAGACATTTGCCTTTTTGAGCTTCACTTTTTGTTAACTTTGTATATCAGCATGTGTTTATGAGTGTGCATGTGCCCATAGCATTTTGCAGGTTGTACCTTGAAGCTACACATATTCCCCTGCAACATAGAAAAAAAGTCTGTCCCAAGTTCAAGCAAGCTGCACATTATTCATGCCGATAAATGATGTGTATAACTTCACAAGAAGGTGATCGGCATCACCTCAGTTTTTATCCTTGGCATGCATATCAAGATTTTTCAAGTGTTCTCACGAAATGGACTTTACATACATTGATTAAGACTACAATCAGGATTTGCTCAAATTCAAAGCAATTTCTAGCCAGTCTATCGTATCATTAAATTAGATTTCTCCTTTGGTCCTCATAGAACACAAGCATTCTTTAATGTGTTTTCCTTGAATTGCATGATTCAGTGCACTTGAAACATTCAGCTGATGGTCAAGAAGCCTTTTTGAAATCAAGCCAAACACTAATAATATCAGCAACTAGAAAGCTTATTGTACTTTAGTCTAAATCACATGGATACTTCAATAAGGTCCACGTACCCGTGTCGCCATACCCATACCTATGGGTACTTGGAAACACTTGGGTACCTTTAGCAGGAAGCTGATCCAAACTACTTATATTATTTGATTTAATTTTTTTAACTCAGTTTTCCTTCTGTTTTTTAGGGTTATTGTTCACTAACATACAATGTTTTTATTTACATCACTCGTTTATTTAAATGTTGCTTTCCTTTTGATTGTTTTGTAAGACTGTACATATATGTATATATCATGCTGTATCCCCATCCCAAATTTTCTAAAGTTAACGTGTCTGTACCCATATCTTCTGTACCAGTACCCATGTGACTTAGACTTCAGTGTATACGAGCAATTGAGTAACCAGGAGGGTAAAGCAGACCAAGACAAGATAAATGTGTACCTCTAGCTTGGAAATTTTCCACCACAATCAAAACCTGAGGGTTTCCCCAATTCAAAAGGAAAATATAAGAAACTAAGCTATTTCATGGTCTATAGGTTCCATGAAAAATATGTGCATATATGAGAGTAAAAGCTGATAGACTTGTGAGAATCTAACTGCCTTAAAGAAGGTTCTGCCTAATACAGCCATCATAGGACCGCAGCAGCTTCTTCATAACACCAAGCTTTCACTTTTTGAGATAATAACAGGCATAGCCAGAACCTGGCGCATTTTGCAGTGAAGTTTTTGGTTGACAAGGTAACCTTGTGAGATTAACAAATGGACAAAGATGGATACCTGTAAAGACCACATACGAACTGTTTTGTCAAAGGATGAGCTCAACAAATAACCACCTACAAAATAAAGAAAGATAACCAATAGATAAGTCAAGCTACTTTGAGAAAAATTCTACTCAAACCATTAAAGACAAAGGTATAGATAGCTTCAAAATTTCCAAATAAGAAATTCCATTAGCAAAAGGATTGCTGATACAACAAATGGTTACTTGTTGTCACTATTAAACACAAAAGAGTAAGCTAAATTTCTATCAATTGAAGCAGAATGTTTGCTTAAAGATGGTTGAACTGGATTGTTTGCCTGGAGCAAAACAAGAGCTACTAAAGAATTTCATAATAAAGATTCTGAGGGTACTAAAGAACAATGAATCCATTCGATCAGAAACAGAATAGATCAGAAAACTGGAAAGATGAAGTAAATCTTCAAGTCAATTTACTCATTAGGGACATGTCACAAGTTTTTGTTTACAACCCTTGAGCTCAAAAAAATTGCTCATTCCTATATACTTTGTGTTGTTTATGAATTTCCATTTTAAATGCATTTTGCTTGTACCAGTCTGCACATGTATGCATGTGATACAAAGATTTTATAGGAATTTTATATATGCTATTAAATGCCCCTTCGAAGACTCACCTACTCACTCCTATTGTGATGATCATGAAAACCTGCTAAATCAACACTTGTTCACAGATTTTAAAGTAAATGTTCAACTCATCAGCTGGTGTCCAGTCCATCAATAGAATGAATTCTAGCATTATTTTGTTCATGTTAGCTATACATTTCAAGTAACTTGGGAAATATTTGAATCAAGAGTTTTACAGTCATATCTCTGTGACTGACGACTTAACTTTTCAGTTTCTCCTGCAAGGCTGCAACCTTTATCCATATGCATAAAAATCTCGCCAGTACTACTGTGTTTAACAACATTCCAGTGAAATTCAAGTCACATTAGATGCCACGAGAAGGTTGCACGTCACCACCCCTCTGCATGACTGATAAACTATGGTGCTAGATAATCTTGAACCATGCCATCAACAAACCTTCGCTTAGGCCAAAATTCCAACGAGGAAATATAAGAATATGTAGCTAGATTCTAGAACTATTGCAATATATGAACATACAGAAGCACAAAGAAGTGTTTAGCATATCCATTCTTAACGGCCTCAAACTTTCCAGAGGAAACAATGCAGTTCAACAACATAATCAAAGTTAACCCTTCCATGTTTAGTCATACCCCCAATGGCTAAGCCCGTGATGCAATCAAGGTGACCCCTCAGAGTGATAGTTTTGCCACCATCATTGGGAATTTGCTCAACAACCTTATCGTCAAATGTCTGAGTGACGGTGACACGACGACACCCCTCCGAAGTATGCCCAATGTTGACATTACTGCACGACTCTGAGTTTAGGCCTGAACCATCGACCAAGGCAACTTGATCAACCTTATCTAGCATTGACCCTTTATCCCTCTGCTGGGAGGAATTAGAACATCTATGTACAGAATAGAGATGAGCAAGCACCAAGCACCATTCAACTTTCTCATGTTGAAATTGCACTTGCAATTCATCAGAACCACATCCGTAGGTAATGGCCTTAAGGCCTTTCCAGACATCACTCATTTGAGGGCGTGTATCCACGTCAAGATCCAAGCATTTTGAAAGAACATTATGCAACTCTTCAAATTTTGCACCAAATATAGGTGCCATATCAGCTACCTTTCTCTTTATACAACTCATATAATCACCTACACCGACACCAATGCTTTCTCTGCTTTCTGCGAAGCAATAACCATAATAGCCAGAGAGAAACTCGTCAACAAATGGGTCTTCGAGAATCAGCTTAATTAACATACACGCCAATGACCATACATCGGATTTACAAGAAAAGGAAGCTTCCAACTCAAATTTGGCATCAGAGTGATTCAAATTTGTTGTTGATGAACCAGCGCCTAAGTTCTCACTGTACAGCCTCTTGAAAGCCTCTGGGCTGATAAATATTTGTTTTGAAACTAAATCGTCAAATTCATCTTCTTCGCTTCGATCTACCATGGAGCCAAGGAAGGCCTCCTGAATTCTTTTTTTTTCCAGAAGACTGTTGCTTAGATCGATTAAGACGTGCCCGTATTCATCAAAACCAAAGCAAACAGGGCTCAGAAACCCAAGAACTATGCCTTGTGAGTGCAAGACCATGACAGCTTCACAAATCTCCAATGCCAAACTTGAGAACCTGACCATAACATCTCTTGAATCAGGCGAACATCCAATAGGTTTCACCAAACACCCACCTCTCAATCCATCTAAAATTGACCGATTTTCCAGACGAAATCTCTCAAACACCAGGAAAACTCGCCCGTCGGAATTCATCCACAAGCCATAAAGCTTACAAACCCTTCGACCCATCGCTGATGCTTTCAACAGAAACGTCAATTCGTCCTTCTCAAACCTACTGAGACCATCCAAAATCTTCAAAATTCTCAAACCATAGGTAAGCCTAATCACAGAACCAGATGAACCACCATCACCAATGAGAAGCGGCAGCAAACCAACATTCTGGTTCTTCCTTAAACATGACCAAGACGAGGACGCCACCCCCAAGGAAATATCAGAGTCCCCTTTCTCATCCAAGACCTGAATGACATCACTGGGAACGGTCAAATCCTTCCAACTTCTGCAACTTCTATCTGTGGGGAGCCCAAACAAGGAACCATCTGATGAATTCTTGATAGAACTCGAAGGTGGTGCTCTCTGGGCTGTCTTCTGTGAGGTGCTATGAGGGATTAACCTCAGGAGATCGATGTTCTTGGGCAATCCAGAGGGCCCCTGAGCGGGGAACTTCGCAACCTGATTGCACTCTGGGCACTTGATGCTGTTGGGGAGGTAGGGGGGAAGCTGCTGGAGGCAGGGCTCGCAGATGGTGTGGCCGCAGGAGAGCACCCTTGGAACGGCCTCCTCCCCGTTGTACACCAGAAGGCAAACGGGGCACTCGGGGACCTCCATGGCGGGCCTTCTTCCATTCGACGGCCTCTAGTCTTCTGCCATCTCCTACTTAGAAGGTGAAGGGGTTTCGTTCACACAAACCCCTCTGTGCAAACCGCTGACTGGAGACACTACATGGCAGCGTTGAAACTCAGAAACGATGTCAAAGCGACGACCTTTTGATGGTGTTCCTTCTATATAGAGTTTGACAGGCAGAGACATTCTTCCACACTCTTGCGCCTGAAGGGGAGAAGGATGCACGGTTGCCTGAATAAGTCTTCCAAGGTGAACAGCACCGACCACTTTTCTGAAAATGTTGATCTTTGAGCCTAAGTAAATTATCTGATGATCCATCCTCGCCGTAGGTTGCAGCTAATATCTGGTAACTTTAAAATAATTTTTTAATTTATTTTACTTGTATATCAAAGCATCCATATTCGTACTTACATCCTTCACGCTTAGGATGGAAAGGTATCTAACGCAACTACATATTGCTCTATTTTAGCTGTTCATTAGTTACGTATTTTAAAATATCCCCGAATTTAGTACTTAATTTTTAATCCAAACTTTTGATTCAAAACTCTTTTTGAAAGTTGAATGTGTTTGCACATCACACATTTTATGCATATAAATGTAGAGATATCCTTGTCCAGATTTTAATTACATGATGCCTGCAGCACGACCAATATCACTACGCCATCACGACAAGACAACTTGAATGAACTAAACATTTTTGATGTGTTAGGAACCAGTATCATCATATTTTATTAAGAAGAAAGTATCAAACATCTTCATGATACAACAGAACCATGATCGGTTTTAGGAAAAACCCATCCAACAATCTCATGTTACAGCAAAAACATTATCATCCTATTCAAAATGAGGGTATTTTTGAAAAAAAAAGATATTTCAACAAAATCAAAGACTTTTTGCGAAATTTAAGGATATCTTGAAAAAGTTGAGCATTTTGAGAATTTTGAAAAAGAAATCGTGGGTATTTTAAAAAATTACCATGATGCCTCAATCCTTGGGCCTGATAGGAGTCCTTGACTTGGATTTGGATCTGAAACCCAGCCCAAATATTAAGGCATGCCAATATTGGAATTTTGGAGTCTGAAATGGATTCATGCAATGGATATGGATCTTGATTATGGACTTGGATATGAAAAAAGGATCATGAACTCGTTGTTGTAATTGGATCTGGATCAAAACCTCAGAATGGATCTAAAATAACATATTTTGAATTCGAGTCTGGATATCATATTTGAGCCTGGCTCTCATTTTTTTTAATTTGGATCAATATAAAAACACAGAATTGGATCTAGTTTTAGATCAGGACTAAAGATTTGGATCTTTTGTCTAGATGATATTGAGATTGGATCTAAATCTCAGATTTGGATCAAATGGCTCCAGAATTGGGATTTGGATCTAGTTCAGATCTGTAATTACGTTTTGGATATGGGTTGGATTCGAAATCCTGTTTTGGATTTGGATCTAATGGTGGGATTGGACCTTTGAATCTAAAGATTGAATTTGGATCCACATTTGATTCTAAGGTTTGGTTTTGAATATAAACTTGAGATTTGATCTGGCTGTAGGGTTTGTTTTGGATATGGATTTGGGATTTGGATCCATATCTTGATCTAAATATCTGTTTTGGTCTCTGAATGAGTTTTTCAATTGGATCCATATCAGAACTTGGATATGAATTATGAAGTCTAAATTGGGGTTGTACAATATTATATCCAAATGTCTCCTTTTCGAGTGTGAATTTCTGAATGGTTGTGTCAAGCTAGCCATTCAGAAGGCTTGCACTCTCAAATCTGTCCATCAGGTACGAGTTTGGAAACTTTAGGAACAATAATGACTCAAAATTGGCTTGGTCTTGCAAGAATTTACTGAAGGCTTAAGCTTCTGGCGAGAACGCTGATCAACTAGCTGAGCGGTTCTTGACTCAAGCAAGGCCTTCATAGATTGAAACTTGAACCAGTATTTACCTGGACGTAAATGGCTTAAACCTTTCTTTCTCTTTTTCCCGTTCATGTTAATTGGTTTTTATTACTTGTCAGACTCCTAGTTTGATTACTGTTTGCTTGTTTTTCAAACAGAAAGCACCTGGGGATGCTTTGTTCAAAATTCTGAGCTGGAGATTATGTTTGATCAGGATTTTTCAAGACTATATCCAGAGAAGGCAGTTACTGTCAGGCAATGCTGCTGCGGATGTTGCTGCTTTGGTGCCTCAAGTACCAAGAAACTCAATATAGACAAGACAAATTTTTTGTATTTGTTGATTTGACAGACACTATCTTGCTTGCTTTGTTAAATATGATGGATTGGATGTGGTGAATAACCTTCAGTCCATCCTGGGGAAGGTAGCGAGTTATTGACTTTCCAAGTCCTGACTGCTGGCTGTCATTAAGAAGTTTGACTTATCAGAAGCATGTTTGGAAGATTGTCTTGTTTCTCCTTCATGCTTTTCTCACCCATTTTTCTGAAGAATGCACACGTTGTGGACTGTCGGTTTTGAGGCCAAATCTTCTTAGTTCTATATCGGTCACTTTCTGTTCAATTCTGTTTCAGAAATGAGTGAACTTTCGACACCATTCTTACATGTGCTTTATGTTGACGTACAATATTTCGTTCAATTGAGGAAGCTCCATTGGAACCATTTCCATGACAGGTTTTACCTCTGTATCTTTCACGGAGAATTTTGTGGAAATGAATGACAGATTTCTAGATAGCAGTCCTTATCTTTTTACGAATCAAGCATTGCAAAATGCGGCTGGTGATAGTTTGTCAGGAAGTTTGGGAAAGGTCACTAGTCTGGACGAGACTGATCCTGATGTGAGGACTATCAAATTAGCATGTTCTGCATATGAAGCAGAAGTAGAACTTGGAATTATTTTGATTTATGGAACATGACGCTTATTGCATATTTGTTGCTTTAATGACAGGAGCAGGCAACATGATAGCCATGGCGGACTTTTTTTCTACTTCGCCTCCCATTGGATCTCTGACAAGCTTGCCTTCAGTTATTGAAACATCTTTTCATTATACCACTTGTTGTCAGTTGGTTGCTCATCATTGTATTGTCATCTGGTAGATCTTTTTAAAATAATCCCCTTGATTCTAATGAGGTCTGCGATTTTCAGTTTGGAATAACAAGATCTTATTGTGGAAAATTTATTTCAGCATTTACTGTTTCCATGTTGCTTCAACTGCGATCTTCTTTGCTAGGCACTGAAAATGCCAATTCCTGTCTTCAGAAACTGTTGAACTTCCCCCAGAATGTAGATGTCAAAGGACTGTTGAAAAGGCACGATCACTACAGGTTCTTGCTTTTGACACTAGTATTTCTGCGGACGAATCACTTGCTGCAACAAGTTCACAGCAACCTCCCCATTTTGACCTTACAAAAGCGACTGGAAGAGACACTGGTTCTAAAGCAGACACCCTGAACACCAGCAACGCAGTTACTGAAAAACTACTTCCCTCTAAACCTCGCAAATTATGGACTAAATTCCATCGGTTTTGGAAGTTTGGACGAAACAGGGATGAGGGAAAGACCAATAAAGGAGATGATGCTGACCAAAGAAGACCACAAAGGCCCAAGGTGTGCTCAGAGACCACCCTGGTTCAGTAACTGCAGATGGGGCGTCACGCTTGCTTCCTACCTAGAACTGGAAGAGATGATGCAGAAAAAAATTTTAGGGGCACTTTAAGAAGTCTTGGAAGTCAATGATTGAAAATATTCTGGCATTTTTTTAAGACTTCAACTGTAATGTAATATATTATTTGTTAATCACATTGTAAATTTTGTGGATGTGCATCCTCCAAATAAAGCGTAAGAGGAAGCTATAAGATCTGCAAGTGTAGAGAAGACCTTGATCAATATGATGGTGTAGAGAACCATACTTTCTTTGGAACCTATAAGATCTGCAAGTGTGAGCAAGGCCTTGATCTATATGTGTGTAGAAACCAGACACTGGATCTACAAGCAATTTATCTGATCTGTAAGCTACTCAAGGTTCTCTTCTACGAATCAATATAGTTCTGGCTGTTTAACTTGGTAGTCCATCTTTTTTCATCTAACGATTGAAAGAATTACCTCAGCGACTTGAACATAGATTTACTGATTAAAGAAGCCTCTAGCCTCCGTTTTTATGTGACGATGATATTTCGTTCGTATTATTGTGCTGCAACAGATCTTCTGTATTCTCACTGTCTACTACACATGTAGAGCAGTGAAATTCAACATCTTCAGTGTCCCAAAGCGCCAGGTTTGCATACCAAGCTGGGGATGTAAAGTGAGAAAAACCCCGTGTAGCCATGCAGAGGCTTCTGTTCAATTGGTCATATGCAAGAGAATACATATACCGTGTCAGAGTTTGCATGCAGGACAGACATTCTTGCATGCCCAGAAATTGCACTCCTGTCGCCTGACATCAAAATAAGAGCAGTGCTGTGCTTTCATACCAGGAATGACAAAAATGAAATTGATTTGAAAGGTCCCTCTCATTACCTTTTTCCCTGTGCAATTAGATGAACCAATGAAAGAAGATGGAGAACAGCGGATACAAACCGAAGTAAGTGATTGTTACACCCAATTCGATCAAATATTTTATTTGGCTAAAGTATAAAGATGGTTAACACGGACTGTTAACACCTTTTTAATGTCGATCCCACTTGACCGAGGCCGACTGTACCTTTGACTCAACCGGCACGTGTGAGGGTTAATCTAGGTTCGTATGCTTCCCTTGCAAGTATACATCAGATAGCCTACCTGCATTTTCCTTGGACCAGGCCAACATCATCTTCGAAATGTAGAAGAGCCTCTTGATTACGAATTACGAAATATATATGGCCACAAAGTGTAAAGTTTACAGATCCAACATTACTTGAACAGTTTCTTGAGAAACATAGTGTTTGTCTTGGCACTTCCATGTCCCTCTTCACATCTGCATATACATCTCTCTCTCTCTCTCTCTCGATTGGTAAGAAAGGCTCACGCAGACACCAACCTGACAACGGGATAATTCGATCGGCCTCCTTAGAAACCAATCTGGAGGTTCATCCTTCTAGATTCTTCCCCAACAGGCCAACAGTGCGACCCAGCAGAAAAACTAGCAGCAACTTGGCCTTCAATGCAAACTGCAAATGAGAATTACGACCCACGACCATTAATTATTTTTAGTAATGCTGTACTATCGTCGACGTTTCTGGTCAAGGAAATCTGACGCTTCAGATCACAGTCAACTTTAACACTTTCACTCAATGTTGTAATGGCTTTAACATATGCAATAACGTAAAATGTAACGTATTGTATTTTAAAAAAAATATAATTAGAAAAAAAATAATAAGTTCTCAAAAAATAATAAAAAATCAATAAAAATTATTGTATTGTACTTATATCGTATCGTAACCATATCATACGATACGGTGCCTGTATCGTAACTGTACGATACAGGTGCTATCGTATCGCATTTTTGAAACGTGACAATATGTATTGTACGATGCGGCCCTGTATTATATGATACATACAACACTGTTTCACCTGTAATCAACGGCTCATCCATCAAGAGGCATCCTACCAAGAGAAAATAGCCATATATGGTTTCTTGCATATAAGACAGCAACCCACCGTAACTTCCACGCAGATACCAAAAGGAATTGCATCCAACCTTCTCCGGCTGCAGGCAACCAATCAAGGGAAACTTGAGTATAAATAGCACCAACCAACAGAATTGGCTAGCCAACATCATTTAAAACTTAGACTGGAGATTACATTCTCAAAGGCTAATTGGTTCCTGATTAGTCAAATACTCGTTCCTGCCACCTGAAAGGATAACGGCCATAACAGACCCCTGCCATCTCTCTCTCTCTCTCTCTCTCATGTACACACATTCATACAATCCAACTAGGATGCATTCTGAATATATTATTAAGGCCAAAATCATTCTAGTAATTAAAAATTTTGTCCATATGTTGTATTTCTCAACTACAAAAGATATCTTTCAAGAGGTTGCTGCTTCATCTTCAACTTCATCTTCCTTGACATCACCTTCTGGCTGACCACTAGGAAGAGGGCGGCCGCTTAAAGGATCAATTACACGAGGATCACGAGGCCCACCCTTACGTGACATTGCTAGCATAGGAGGTGGCGGCAGAAGCCCCGCCCGGAAAAGAATTCGTTGAACCGGTTCAGAGGGCTGAGCACCAACGGACAACCAGTATCTGAATAATGAAATAGTGCTAAGTTACTAACATCAACAAAAAACAAAAGGGTCTTTAGGCTATATAAAGAGGAGAGTTTGCATCCACACTTGAATGTGTGCCTGTGCACACTCACATGCATGCATAGATGCACAAAATTCTCATCATCGTAAAGACAAAGCAGATGAATCAGACAAACAGGACGTATTGCATCCCCCCCCCCCCTCCCCCCCCAAAAAAGAAAAAAGAAAAAGAAAAAAATCAAATTTTCAAGCATAGATCTGCATCTTGTCAAACCAATTAACAAAAACGAAGCGGCAAATGCAACATTGTGTGACAAACAAGCATGTAGATGAAAAGATAAGAAAAAAAAAAGGAATTGTCATATAGAGGATCAATGGCAAGTTACCTGCCAAATTTACTTTCTCCCATTTCTCCTCATGAAAGAAGCCAAGATGGAATATGTAAACAATCTTAACCTTGCTTCGATTGTTGAAACTGTTAATAGCTCTAGAAGCATCTAGGAATCAGCAATATGATGCTAGCATGGTTGAGAGCTCTCTTCACACTACAGAAGCGATATATAAATTATGAACCTTTAATTTCTCTAGAAAGTATAAGTAAGATATCATGTGGTTGCCTATTAACTCCTTAAATCCTCTTCCCAAAGACAGACTCATTTCTCCAACAAGCAAAACCCCTAAGGATGCTCTTCCATCTTGATGACAAAGTTGTTCTTATTTTTACAAATTGGACTTGAGATTAATGATCACAAGTAGTCATAGTTTTCATAAAAATAACAGCATGTCTGATCTCACCTTGCATATACTGGGGATATCACATGTCTTGAAGCACACAAGTACTTTTTACTTCAAAATTTCTGGAATTAGAGCAGCCCACTGGCAGCATCCTCATTCTCTATTTTTCCAGGAAGAAAACAGATTCTAGGTCTGTAGCAATATGGAATCATTCAAAGTGCATTGCTACATGACTAAGACAAACCATATTAATAATCAAAGCAAAGAGCTTCCTATTACAAATTAACAACTTGATACTGGATTCACATCCAGCAGAAGGAAAACATCACTTCAGGGAGTCCTTGTTTAACCTTTGCCTAGCGATACATGAGAAAAAACTACCCAAATACTTACCAAGACGAGCATTACAATAACAGATTCAGCATGCACACTTACAAGAAAGAGGTAAACTAGATTCGGCACGTGATGCAGTTTCAGGTAGAAGACACTTTATCATGCAGTAACAAACATACAGAGATATGCAAATACCCATGGCTACTTACCAAGACAAGCATTACAATAACAGATTCAGCATGCACACTTACAAGAAAGAGGTAAACTAGATTCGGCAAGTGATGCAGTTTCAGGTAGAAGACACTTTATCATGCAGTAACAAACATACAGAGGTATGCAAATACCCATGGCTACTTACCAAGACAAGCATTACAATAACAGATTCAGCATGCATACTTACAAGAAAGAGGTAAACTAGATTCGGCACGTGATGCAGTTTCAGGTAGAAGACACTTTATCATGCAGTAACAAACATACAGAGGTATACAAATACCATGGCTACTTACCAAGACAAGCATTACAATAACAGATTCAGCATGCACACTTACAAGAAAGAGGTAAACTAGATTCAGCACGTGATGCAGTTTCAGTAGAAGACACTTTATCATGCAGTAACAAAAATACAGAGGTATGCAAATACCCATGGAAGTTTTCTATTCTTCAATGCCAACTTTATCCTTACCAACAAGGAAACAATGTAATGTTGAGACGACCCACAGGCCCATAACTTTACGGCGTGAAGAAAAAGCGAAAACAAGTTAAAGAGTGAGTTGCTAAACAAAGATAATCTTTACTAAACATGGGGATCGAAGTAGCATTTGTCTCTTAATTAAAGAAAACTGCAATAGAAAATCATATATTTGCACCAAATATTTACTTTTTGCATCAAATCAAGATTAATTATCCTCTAAATCTTAATGCTGTTTCCAGATAACACCATTAAACTTTTCTACTCGACAATTCGAAGTATAACTCTTCAACGACCCGATCAATCGCCAGAAAATAACACAACTTAAAAGAGGAAATGTTCACAGAAACAAGAATGCTGGTGAGAAGGAGACTCACTTGACTCTATCGAAATTCAAACCCATGCGCTTCCCACCATCCTGTCCTGCACAACTCACAAATTGAACCTCTCAATACCGTTTCTAGAGATCGAAGTAGGACAATTTGAGTAAACCCGAAAAAGTAAAAGAAGACAGTTACCAGGCAGAGGATTGTAATAACCCAACACTTCAAGGTGCTTCCCGTCTCTTGGGCACCTGCTATCGGCTGCCATCACCCTGTAGAACGGCCGGTTTTTACACCCAAACCGCGACAATCTAATCCTAACAACCATCGTTGCTTTCTGGAAACAGGTTCTTTTCCAGTTTGGCAAAGATGGGTAGCGGCTAAAAATCAAGATCACAAAGATTAGTAGCAACTAAAATCAAGATCACAGCGTAGGGATCAGAGAAAACAGAGGGATTCAGAAAGAATGTAGCAGTTGCCGTGTACCACCTTCGTCCGCTAGGGCCCAAAAGGATCGTAAGTGAAAAGGGTAGACTTGCAAAAATGTTTATCGGAAAAATATTGCTATAAACAACTCCGTTAAATACTATCAAGAAAATCTCCTTTCGGCAATTGAAAATAAAGTTTTCAATAAAAACATCGATTTAAGAGAAAGAGAGTTCGAACCATATCTTTTACCGCTTCAAGATGTGATGCGGTGATAGTTTGCGATATTTGAAGTATACTTACAAATACCGATCTTAAATTTTTGCCGGCGAAGTATTTATCGAGAATTTTTTTGGTAAAATTGTTTTTATTTAATCTTAAAAAAAACGTGAAGAAATAAAAAATAACAAATCAAAACATTAGGAACTAATAAAAAGATAAAAAATGTGCAGTTCAAATAATAAAAGTAATAAAGTAATAAGTGTTGTATTGCATTTAGATCATGTTAAGAAACAAGAAGAAATAAAAACAATGAAACAAAATTTAAAAAATAAAAGCAAAATAAAAAAATCGCTAAAAATTGTGATGTAATCACGGTAAATTGATTTTCAATTATCAAGATCTTTCCTTTTTCGTCAACATCGCAACTTTTCAAAATAACAAAATATTTTTGGCTATGCAGTTTGATCCTTTGATATTAATGCAATTTTAATTTCTATAGGTCGAGAATTTCATGGGAGATACACCATTCTAAATCTACGATACTTGAGGATAAGCACCGGGTGGGAGAGCTGATTGGGTTGGGTTTGGACACTATAACTCCATCCAGTAGGGGCGAAGCAAGGATTTTTTTTATGGGCGGGCCAAACGGTCCAACGAACTATAATACATTATATATATATATATATATAGACTCACACACTTTAGATAATATTTGCAAATCACAATATAGTAGAAGTGAATATATGTTGTATATAATTGCTCACGTCATGAATGTGAAGCGCGATCTGTCCTACGACATATTTAATAATTGTTTGTATCATTAGCACAAAGTACGATCTGTCCTTAACAGATAAAATACTCTACTTCTATTACAGCGACGTAAGTGTAAGCAGTAAGCATAAGGTGGATATAGAAATATCACAACTCAAAATATATCAAATAAATACATATATAAACTTCAAAACCAAAAAAATAAATGTTACTTACCTAAAACAAAGTTTTGTATTCTTTCTATATAACACAATCAGTTTATGTGTCTATTTTTATTGAAAATAGTTACATATCATTATTCATTCACTTGCACAATAAAATGTAAACAAAAACTACGTCATTTATTATTGAAACTAAATAATGACTCAAACAAACATTACTATAAAAAAGATGCAACAAAATACTTTACCTATTGCAATTATGCTATAGGATTTTTTATCTTGTAAAAACCATCTATAATATCATTGAAATTAAACATTTGAGTAATTTCTTTCTCAATATATAAAAGTAAACAATCTGCAAAGAATTAATCATCTATTTGTTATGCAACATTGTTTTAATAAGTTTTATAGCAGAAAATGCCTTTTCTATGGTTGTAATGGAGACATGAAGCGTTAATAAGACTAAGCAACCTGTATATATCAGGATATCCTTCATTTTTTTTCAACGTACCATTGCTTGACATAGTTCTGATAGTGTATCCACAGTTTGTAAACTTGGATGATAACAAATATCATTCTTAACATGTTTCAACTGATAATTTAAACTCATAAAATCACAGTCTAGAAAAACTTCAAGATAAAACTTCTCTGCAAGAGTGTATGCATATTGTGTATTAAACGACTTATATTGATATCTAGGGTCGAATGTCGACATCAAACAAAATATTTCTATAGAATTCTCGTTAAATCTACTGTTTAACTTTACTAGCTGAGAATCAATGGCAACAATAAAAATATCAACATGATAATGATGTCTCACAATAATAAAATTATGTTCACGACGAGAACATGATATTCTGACAAAATATTGAGCATCCATATCTGGAATAGGGATATCATGTGTCATACAAAATGCTTCGACATTATCTATAAATGAATCCCAACCATTTTCCATAAGTTCTTGTATGAACTTTTTTTTAATAATAAACCATAACCATTGCATTTAAAATGTCTTGTCTTTGTTTTTGTAATGACTCACAGAGTATTACTTTGTCCCAAAATTTCTTGTACAAAATGTCAAATAAATACAAAGTCAAATGATGTGATCATGTCATAAGCTGAAAGACTTTCACTTTGTATTTGATATGTTGATTTATTGTTTCTTATTTTGTTCAATACTATACATATTGCATCGAACATTTGATTAAGTCCTCTTCTAGTATCACACCGCTGTAGTGATCCAATTTGATTAAGTCATCTTCTTGTTTCAAGTTCATCTATAGCAATTCTAAATGCAATTTCATTTGTTTGAACTTCATGTAATTCATCATTACAACATTAATGACATATATTAATTGTTCAAAAAATTTATGAACATAGACAATTTCTTTTGAAGCTACAACAAGTACAAGTTGTAGTCCATGAGCAAAACAATGAACATAATATGCATAAGGATATTCATTCAAAATTAATGCTTGTAATCCATTCTATTCACCTCGCATATTACTAATACCATCGTATCATTGACCATGTATATCTTGAATGTTAAGATTATGTTGAGACAACAAAGTAGAAATTACATTATTCAAAGTAATTGTTGTAATATCCTTTACATAGACAACATCTAAAAATTGCTCTTGAATTTGACCTTGCTTATTAACAAATCTAAGAATAACAGTCATTTGCTCTCTCTTAGACTCGTCTCGAGTTTTATCAATAATAATACAATATTTAGCATCAACAATTTTTTCTATAATTTTAACTTTCACTTTACTTGCAAAAACATGTAATATTTCTTTTGAACGGTTGGTGATGTATATTTAACATTCTTTAAAGCATTATCCAAGACAACTTGTGCAACTCTATCATTATAACTAGCTAAAGTTTTAATGAACTCAATAAAGTTACATTGATTCAATGAACTTGAACTTTCATCTTAGCCTCTAAAAGCACAAGTTTGAAATGCTAACCAACGAACTACGTCTACAGATGCCTTCAATCTTAAGCGGTTGTTGTGAACAAGATCTGAACTTTGCTTTTCAATCATTTTATATATGTGTTGACTTTGACGACTTAATACATTAAATGCTCACACGTTCATATTATGAGGAGAACTTTGACTTGTCCATTCAAGACTACTAAATGCACATGTTTTCTCTCTACCACCTACCCCCTTCTAAACGCTGAATTCTTCAGTAATAAATAGACTATCATTTGAATCTGAAGTACTGAAAAGATAACATGGCAAATAATATGCACTATCTATCATGAGAGAATATTCTAACTATGAAAATTTTAAAACCAAGAAGATTGAAATTTACGAGGATGATTTGAAGAATCTGACACTGGATATCTATGACACTTGTGCTGATATGACCCATAATTAATATATGTTCGCCTAACTTCATCTCTCTCATTTACTGATATCTTCCATATAGGATGTCGCAACCATGAATCACGTATGATGCTTTTTGCAATTTCAATTTTGAATACATAAAAGGTGGAGAATCTGAGTAAAAAAGAACAACATCAAGAGCTTTCGGACTAGAACAACCAACATTTTGGTTTTCTCCCTCTTGGTTTTCTTTCCCTTGGTTTTCTTCCTCCTAAACAATAACTTGGTTTTTTTTCCTAAAATAATTTTGAATATTTTTCATCATCTTCTAAATAAGATAACACAAAAAATCTGAAATTTAAAATAAACAATAAGATTTAAACATATCGAAGTAATGGAACTCAAAACATATCACAAACAAAAAAGGCATAGTCACATAGATGATAGATTACACAAGCATTGTAAAATAAAAATGTAAGTGTTGAAAGGAAGTTAACGCTTTTGTTGTCTTTATTTACGACTGTCTTTGCATTGAACATGTGTGCCAACATCAAGCGCCGTTTTGCTTTACGCGATCACTACTGCATGCAGTAGCACATTGCACGCGTTTGCGCAACAGCGCCCAGGCAGGGGCCTGCAACAATGCAGGCCCGCCCCCTTTTCTTGCAAAAACCGCCTCTTTTGGTTTCTTTGGGTGGGCAATAGCCCTGCACACACCTCAAAAGGGTGTTTGCAGGGTTAATAGCCAATCCCTCTTAGTCAAAACCTATTTTTTAGAAAAAAATTGAAAATAATTCAAAATTATTTGAAATTTAGATGAAAATATTGTGAAATTAAAAAAAATTCAATTTTTGAGTTTTGGCTCCAAAAAATCTCTATAAATACCCCCACAATCCTCCCTCTTGAGTTCAGGCTAACCCTTGGGGGATTTCTAATGCTCCATCACTTGAAGATTTGCCTCTCTCTCCATTTCTCTCTTCTTTTCCAACTTTAGGAGCAAACATCTCCAAGTTCAAACTTCTCAAGGGAGCACAAAAAAACCTTTTAGAGGAATCATTTGATCATTTTGGGAGCTTCATTCGAGGTGATCCTTGAATCATTCAAAGGAGGAGGCTCATCCATATCCGAGGTATGTAATCATCCATTTTAATTTCCTCTTTTTCTCTCACCACCTCTCCATAGCCGTGCAAGAAAGCTCAAATGATTTTTTGTCTGGAATCAAGAGCTATATCTTGAGTGCACTGAGAGTACAAGCAAGGCGGAATAAATTACATTTCTTCATTTTATCTCCAAAAATATGCTTGCTATATTGTCTTACTCCTCATATATGTTTGAAATGATGTTCATGCATGATATTCTATTTTTTTTTAATTAATGGGCAAATGCATGGTGAGAATGAGTGTTTGGGGTTGGGATTTCGTCATTCTTGTGTTAATTTTTGAGGTTGAGACTTGTCCAATCTGGAAAAGCCATTCACAAATTTGTACATGTTAAAAGTGCATTTTCATGTCATTTCACGCTTAGTTTATTTCTTAATCACCCGATTAGGACCCCAATGAGTGTTTTCCTATGTTGCTTTTCATTTCATGAATATTTTATTTTCTTTCATACCTAATGGTGGAAGAAATGTATTTTCTTGAAGCAA